>NC_141028.1:27422500-27592500 GCF_052040795.2 Danio rerio
TGTAGTTACTAATTACAAATTAACAAAAAAATTAGTTAAAATAACAAAGACGTCTAAATATAATCTAAGAAATACATTTATTTTCGGTAATGTAATTACTAATGAAATTGAATGTACTTCTTAGATTACATTTAGATTACTTTTGACTCACTTTGATGCCCCTCCAACCACAATGCAGCACAGAGATTACAACTTAACATTGGGAAATACAAAGACACTCTCGCATTCACACACTATGGCCAGTTTAGTTTGTCCAGTTAACCTACAATATACTGCATGTCTTTGGACTGTGGGGGAATCTTGTACAAAACTTACACAAACACTGGGAGAACATAGTATTTCCACTACTAGCAATCAGCTATCTTTAATATCCCTTTGCATGATTGCTTGCACTTGTGTTAGGATTGTTAAGGTTCATTGAGTCACTCAAATCAGTTTTGTGTTGTAATCAATCAGCATTAAGTGACTACAGGTTTTGAAATCCACACAAAAGAGAGACAAAAGAGAAAAACTTTTGCATTGCCTATTTTTCAGTTTCAACTTAATTTCACACATTTCAATACTGCTATAGTGCATATTTCTGTCTGAAAAACATGCCATTATATAGCTTTCTCTAGAAAGTCAATGGCATTTCACTGTGATATTCTCTTTTAAAGAAAGAGTACATAATTATGCAGCCACAGAGGGGTGCTCAAATTTTATACAGCATAAAACTGTATTAACCAGTACAACTGTTTTAATACTGATCATAAGAACAAATGCTTCTGGAGCACCAAATTAACATATTAGACAGATTACTAAAAGATCATTTAAACTCTTAACCAGCATCATTGTTTCAAGGGTTTTACTGCAATTATACTGCAGGCTAGATGGTCACACACTCACTACTAATGCAGTACTAATTACTCGCTTATTACCTGCCAATTATTAAGACATCGGCTGCTTATTTGTGCTGTAAAAAGTATGATCTTTTTCTTCACCCTTAATCCTACCCAATGCCTACTACTACCTTACTAACTAGTAATAAGCAAATAGTTAGTAGTTTATTAAAATAAAAGTCTTAGATAACGATTTGTTAATTGTAACAACAAAAAGGGCGACCTAAAAACCGCAATCAAACTTTACAAAATCTTAGAGAACAAACCACTTTTGATTTTTGTTCGTTGTTGTATTCACGGATCATATTTTGGGTCACTCTAAAAATCAACCTTGACACAAAACATTTCAACACTTCTTACACTGTAGTGGTGATTTTTTTCTTACAAGATAGATATTATAGTCTCTGACCTCGACTTACTGGGAATCTGCCTTTTTGGACTGAACCCCAGTGGGAGAAATAAATTAGGCATGAGTCCAGACCTCATCAATATGCAAATGGAAAACAAGAAAGAAGCTGTACCTGTGTGATGGTACCGTACAGTATACGCTCTTTAATTTCAAAATACAATTGACTTCAGAGAAGATTATGAAGAATTGCTGGCAATGCTGTCTCTAGAAGAATTGATTCTAGAAGCGTCAGCCCTAACTGACATCCTCTCCACCAGGCTTCTTCCCTCTGCTATCAGTATTAAATGTCATAACAGAAATTAATCAGCTAATTTGGAACAATCTAACAGAAGGAGATCAGTCACACAGACTGGCCCTTAAGGGAACAAGGTGAACAAATGAACGCTGCTTCAATAAAGGTGGGAAATAGAGGATTGGAATGTCGATGTTAAGTAAATCAGCTCAAAAGAGAGTCCTCACAGGAAATCTAATCTTCACTCATTAAGCATGGACAAAAAAATGCTGAGCTGTACAGAAGAATGACATTAGACACCTGACGTGGCTTCTTGGAACTAGAGTCAGATTATGAGAAATCCCCTGCTCTCAGAAGGATGGATTTTACAAGGGCACATTTCATAATGAACTTATGCCAGAATCATATTGATATAAATAAAATGATACTGGATAAATCATTTTTGAACATAATTTTATAAGTTATGACTAGGGCGAGATGGAATCTGCAGACGTATTTTGCTATTTCTGCAGGAATTTTGGTAAAAATCTGCAGATTTCTGCGGAATTATTTTGGGAGTATCATAACTAAAACCTTAATATGTGAAATAAAAAAAAAATTATATATTAAATAATAACTTGTATTTAATGTTTAAAATGCAAATCCAATTAGATTTACTTTATTGGGCAAACAAAGCAAGTCTCTCATATGTTTACTTAAAGACAGAAAATATTACTGAAGAAACTGCATTGTACATAAATTAGATGAACATTTTCATATTAGTCAACAACATTACTGTATTTAATTTAAAAACTGAAAAAATATAGTATTACACATTTACTTAAGTAAATAAACAGAATTAATGATGGGCTAAAAATCTGCAGAAAATCTGCGGAACTCTGAGCATGCAGATTTCATGTGGCCCTATAGTTATGACCACAAACAAGTGCTACCATGGTAAATCCTCTGACTATTAGTATTACCATTTCAAATTTCATTATCATTAAAACCATAATCGATTATCAAGATATTGAAAAGTAACTATAAATCCTGTCACATTGTAATTAGCTATGTAAATGTGCATTTAATTATATATATATATATATATATATATATATATATATATATATATATATATATATATATATATATATATATATATATATATATATATTCTGTTAATATAAGTTGTATTTTATTCATTTAAAGTGTGTGCAGCACACTATTGAGAATACTGAGCTGAAGTTTGACTTAATTTGAAATGATATTTCAAATAAAATTGCTAGGAACCAAAAAAAAAAAAAAAGATTGAAACGTGTTAGCAATGTGCTAAAGCATGTTAAATTATAAATGTGACCTGCTACAAACAACATGTAAATCTCACTATATGCTAGTCATGTGTTAAACAATGTTTAACGTGCCAGAGTTAGCTTTTCAGGCCAATGCTACAAATGTTAAAATATGATGTGCCATGTGCTAAACATGCTATAAAACTGTAGGCACTCTACAACACATTAGTTATATGCTAGAATATGATAGCTACAAATTAAAGCATTATAGCCTTGAGCTAATACAAGTTAGAAACATGCTAGCAACAAGTTAATTTATGCTTGTAACAAAATCAACTAGTAACTCTGTTAAAACATGCAAGAATTGTGCTAACAACAATGTGCTAAATGATGTTAGTCATGCAAGAATTGTGCTAACAGCAAATTAAGAAATGGTAGTACAGTCTTCAAATAAGATAAATCATGCTAGAATTAAGTTTTCCAGTAGGTTAATTAATGCTAGGGACAAATTAAAACATTGTAGCCTTGAGCTAAAACAAGTTAGAAACATGCTAGCAACATGTTAATTACTGCTAGTAACAAAATCAAGTAACTAGCGATGAGCTGAAACATGGTAGAATTGGGCTAACAGTGTGCTAACAATGTGCTAAATTATGTTAGTCATGCAAGAATTGTGCAAACAGCAAATTAAGAAATCTTAGTACAGTCTTCAAATAAGTTAAATAATGCTAGAAACAAGTTGCATGTTAGAAACATGCTAGAAACATGTTAATTCATGCTGGTAACAATAAAACTAGCAATATGTTAAAACATGTTAGAATTGTGCTGCAGTAGCAACATGTTAGGAAATGGTAGCACAGATTCTTAATAAGTTAATAAATGCTAGCAACAAATTAAAACATTATTAGCTTGTGCTAGAGCATATTAAAAACATGCTAGTAAAATGTTAATTCAAGCTGGTAACAAAATCAAGTAACCAGCAATGAAATAAAACATGCTATAATAGTGCTAGCAACAAATAAGGAAATGTTAGCAGTTAATTAGTCAAACCAAATCGAGTCTTCAATGCTAATTAATGCTAGCAACAAGTTAAAACATTATAGCCTTGTCCTAATACAAGTTAGAAACATACTAGCAACATGCTAATTCATGCTATAACACAATCAACTAGTAGTAATGTTAGAATTACAACATGCTAACCATGTGCTTAAACATGTTAGTCACATGCTAGAATTGTGCAGGCAGAAAGCTAAGAAATGTTTGCACAGTCCTAAAATTAGCTGATTCTAGCTAGTTAAACAGTATAACCTTGTACTAAAGCTTGCTAGAAACACATTAAATCATACAAGACAAACAAATAAACTAGTAATGTGTTAAAACATGCTAGAAATGTGCAAAATCTTTATTTTCACTTCACGTCAAGTTTAAATCCTTTAAACATTCAGCCAAGGCACTCTCAAGCCAACAGTAATGACTGTATTTTCACCTCACTGATGCTAATAATCTACTGCTGTGTTTGTATTTACAAAAGTCAAAGATCTACATACTGCTTTCATATGGGGGCTCTGTAAATGCTGCCAGAACTATTTGATTTACACAAGGGCCAAACTGACCACAGAGGATCAAATACACACTTGATGATTCTGGAAGGATCTCTGCTAAAATACAGCTTTACGACAATTTACTATTTGTGATACTGCTGAAACTGAGACCACACATAAACTTTAAAACAAATCATTAAGCCTTTTTATCTTTGTCAGACTGGCCATTGCTCTTGATGCTGGCAACGGCCACAAACTAATCTGGAGATTGTGAGAAGGGAAGACTGTACAGGCCTGTCAAGAAGAGAGACAGCAAGGACAAATTCTTTGAGTCAGCAGTGAATAAGGTAATAGAGTAATCGATTAAACTCATTCAGCCCACTAGCATAATTCCCCCAAACCCAGACTCCCTGGACTTAAGCAAGAACACGCTAGGATTTGTTATTAGTTGACATTTAATGGTGAACAGGGCAGAGTTTCTCCAACAAAATCTCACGACAATTCGTAACTTTTTAATTTAGTGGCTAATTCATATGAATTCGTATGATTCATTTGTACAATTTAGTACGATTTGGTTATCCCTCAATGATGGTTGGGTTTAGAGGTGGGGTTAGGTGCCACGCCTCCTTTTTTAGACCAATTATGCCGCAGTCACACTAGAGTTTGAGCTTGCAAAATTCTGTAGTACAGCCGTGCGAAAAAGGGCAGGATGATCAGACATTTAAAAAAAGCGATTAGTCCATGTTTTAAATTTCGTCCAGAAAGGTCATGTTTTGATCCCCGATTGGTCTCATGCAATCATATGATGCGATTTCGTTGGTCAGTGTTTACCAAGCTTAAACTTTTCAACGCAGCGAACTGCGAAACTTGCCGCATGACCTTGCGTTTCCGGTCTAATGCATTCGCGTGCGTATAAATGAAAGTCTATGGGAAGAAAAGTGCAGTGTGACCAAAGTGTAAGCCCCTAAACTGACGAAATGTAAAATAGTTACATTTCCTCATAAGAAGGATATCGCACATCGCGGATAATTTCCCAAATATCTTCTATATTGAATCTATAAGAATATATTGTTGAATATTTGGAGTTGGAAGAATTTTTTTAAATGTATCTTTCTTGTATTGATCTCTCCAGACTTTATTTGTTTGATACAGTAAAAAAAAAAAAAAAACTAAACAAAAAACATTTCAGGGAACAATTCAATTCAATCTGTTACTGTCAACTCTCAAGATGAGATCCAAAGAGCTGTCACTATCAGTCAAGCAAGTTATCATAAGGCTAAAAAAAAAACACCAGAGAGATAGCAAAAAATATTAGGCATGGCCAAAACAATTGGTTGGAACATTCTTAAAAAGAAGGAACGCAAGAGTGAGATCAGCAACACCAAAAGACCCAAAAGATCAGGGAGAAAGACTCTGGTTAAGATAAAATAATAATTCTTTCCCTGATGAAAAAAAACACCCTTCACAACAGTTGGCCAGATCAAGAATACTCACCAGGAGGTAGGTGTATGTGTGTCGAAGTCAACAATCAAGAAAAGACTTCAGTGAATACAAAGGGTTCACCACAAGATGTAATACATTGGTGAGCCTCAAAAACAGGAAGGCCAGATTCGAGTTCTAAAAAAGCCTTCACAGTTCTGAAACAACAAAAAATTGTATGGAGAAGGAAAGGAATTGCTTATGATCTTAAGCAGTGAAGCATGGTGGCAGTAGTGACATAGCCTTACATGGCCGACAATGGAACTGGTTCTCTTGGATTTATTGATGATGTGACTGCTGTCAAAAGCAGCAGGATGAATTCTGAAGTGTTTCAGGCAATATTTTCTGCTCATATTAAGCCAAATGCTTCAGAATTCATTGGACGGTACTTCACAGTGCAGATGAAAAATGACCCAAAGCACACTGCAAAAGCAACCAAAGAGTTTTTGAAGGGAAAGAAGTGGAGTGTTATGCAATGGCCAAGTCAATCATCTGACCTGAATCAAATTGAGCATAGATTTTACTTGATGACGGCAAAATCGAAGAAAAAATGTTCCAAGAACATGCTGTATTCAGGCTGTTATTGACTGCAAAGGATTTGCAACCAAGTATTAAAAAGTGAATGCTTAATTTATGATTATCATTCTGTCCAATTACTTTTACTTTACTGTACAATTAATTTTTGCACAAATGCAATCTGTTGTAATTCCTACAGTGTTCATCTGATTTGCATGTAAATACTTTTTTAAAGCTTTAAAGCTGAGAGTCTGCAGTTAAGGCACATCTTGTTCCTTTTATTTCTAATCCATTGTGTTATATGTGTATAATATGTGTCCATATGTGTTGGTGTATAGAGCCAAAAATGTTTGAATTGTGTCGATGTCCAAATATTTATGGACCTAACTGTATATCGCAGAAAAACTAAATATTGCAATGTCAGATTTTTCCAATGTTGTGCAGCCCTATAGCAGGGGGCATGGTTAAGAATATTGTGGCTCAAGCTGTTAAACTGACGTTTATAGAGAAGGACCACCAATCCAATTACGCAAATGGTCAAATTATGAATGAACATTACCAAAACAAACATATTTTTCAATGCACAGATTAATCACTCACCTAAAGAATAATAATTTGCGATCACAAAATAAACATTGTTGATTTCGATTTCAAATAGACTTGAACCTTCTCATTGCGTAAGCTAGCTTGACTATCATCAGCAAAATTAATTATAGTTGCATACTCAGACTCATATATCAAAGACAGCAAAGTTCACCACTCCTAAGTATCTCCTTGTACCCCTTTCCTTAAGCCTGGGAAATAAAGGCTTAGCTGAGTCTGTACAGCATGCAAAGTGCTATCTCTGCATTTAATGCTTGTGAAAGAGAGAGGAAAAAAACACTTAGAGTAAGAGGCCAAAGTCAGCACACTGCACTCCACTCAATGTGTGTGTGTGTGAGCTCTAGACGGAGTAAAATAAGGGTGGTGGCTGCATAAATAATATATCTTTAAGACTGACATTCACATCTCCGACCGAATTGAGAGTCTTCAATGCTTGCATGACCGGCAGAGCCGACACAGACATTTACTGTGCAGCCACTCAGAAGATTAGACAGCATCTATGATACAGGCTAGTGGTTATGATGCTGCATTATGACAGATTGGTTTACAGGCTTCATACAAGACGGACGGATGAGATTTAAGGTAATGGAGCACTCCAGATGCTCTGAGTGTTTCTAAAAGGTTACAGAAGAAGTGAAGCAATGCCTTGCTGTGCAATTCTATCACACCACCATTCACATTTCTCCAGCTAAAAACAAAGAGGAATTTGCCTTTTGGAATGCTTTTCTAATTCAATTTGAAACCACTCGCAAAGGGTTTTGTTTGTGGATTCCTGATTTACACAAACCTTAGTTGGACAATGGAAAGACATGGTGTATGACTGCCCAGCAGACACACAACGTCACAAGATTTTATTGTTAGGTTAGATTTAGGTTGCCAGCATCTAAGAACAATGTTATCTTAACGACCAAAAATGCTGTGAAACGACATCTATATTTGGTTGATTTTAGGTCGTGTTGTGACCAAAATCCAACGTTGAGCCAACACATTAAACCAACATCATGTTGATGTCAAATACTGACATTTATTCATCAGGTATGGAAGCAAAATCCAACATCTGATAGACGTCATTTTGGTAATGTCCACACAATGTCAAGCTGTAACATCATTAGATGTTGATATGCTGTTGTTTTTAGATCGCATTGGAAAGCAACCAAAATTCAACAGCCTGATGTTAGGGTCTGACGTTCAATTTTCAACAAAATGCAACATCCCATGACGTTGGGGTACAACGTCAATCTGATGTAATGTTGACGTCATGTGTCTGCTGGGTAATATCTTAACATGTAAGACATCAAAATTAACTTGTAGACTGGTAAATTCACTTAGACTGGACACATGTATGACATTTACACCGTTTTTATAATTATTAATGGTTACACAACATCCACCATGTCTCAAGAATAACAGTTGATTCAAAGGACTTTATTCTGTTCCTCTGCCATTCCCATTATAATGCTTTGGACTGCCTTCAAGTGACTACAGAATTAAGAATATTTAGGGACAGGGAAGCCAACATAGGAATAAATACAATACAGCTCAATGCAAAATCAAATCAAATGTCTTTTCATGGTAATGAGAACAGTTGTTCACAAACTGCATTATCTGGTCCCTAGTAAAAAGAATTGAGACTTTAAAAAACTGGTAACAAAAGTACTTCAGAATGCATGTGTCTCTGGCCAAGCAGTCTTGGTCAGGAGCATTTCTGTCGCTTCATTTGGGGACATACGCATCTTAACTGCATTTACAGTACTGTATCCTGGAACGGAATCATGGTATTTACAACAAAAGCTTAATTTTTGGGTCCTGGTCTTGTTCATTTTAATACTTAAGTGACCGGAAAACATGTGTGGTTGTTGTTAACATGATGCTAGCATGAATATAAAAACTTTCCTCAGAACTGCAGAACAATACCAGACTTTTCCACTTTCCATAAATTTCAGTTCATTTAAAGGAATAGTTTATGCAAAAATGAAAATGTATTCACAATTGACTAATGACAAGTCAATTGACAAGTTGTTCTATTCCTTTATGAGTTTCTTTTTTTCTGTCAAACACAAACTTATTTATTTTGAAAATGTTGGGAAAAAAAGACTAGAAAATGTCATACTTTGTAGGAAAATCAAACAGGCTCACAATGGAAGTCAATGGTTAGCCTACTGGCTTCCAACATTCTTCCAGCTTTGTGTTTATCAGAAGATACACAAACAGGTTTGGAACAAGAGGAGGGTGAATAATGAGGACATCACTTTTATTTTTACCTATCCCTTTAAGACAGGGGTGCCCAAACTTTGTCTTATGAAGGGCCAAACATCCAAAATATCATTGATAGCCATGGGCCAAAGATAAATATGCCAAACTTTTTTTACTATTAGTAATTTCCTAATTCATTTCATAATATTAAAAGATGAACAGAAATAATTACTTTAAATCATATTAACCAACAAAGTATCACTTTTTTTAAATCATAACTTATTGCAATACAACAATAAACAATCACATGTATAACACAGTGGAGTTCCATGCTGAATACACAAGTCAAGCAGAAGCTGCCTTTGACTGATTCCCACACCAAAGTCTCTGCATACAGTCTCTGCATTATCCTCTATCCATCATATGTACATTTTAAACTAAATCTGAGTAATTTACACCATTTAATTTCAGATAGCTTTTTTTGTAGCTTTAACATTTAAACAAACAAATGTTAGGTTACATTAAATTGCGTGTCATGGCGGGTCAAATCAAAGGTTTCCATGGGCCAACTTGGCTGCGGGCCCTAACTTAGGCGTCTCTGCTTTAAGAGAATGATCCGGCTCATTCAGTGCTTTTTCAGCCCAATTTAAGACTCTCTAAAAACATCCAACCAAAAATAGTAACAAAACTATTTTGTATTTAAACTGGAGACATAAGAAGCATTTTACTTCTAGTCTATAACACCATGACTGCCATACTGTATATAAAGGGGTAGTAGTTCACCCAAAAGTATTAATATGGTGTTAATTTACCATTTTTACTTTTATTTCCTCATTATACAATTTAATAAGTTTTCTTTCTATAACAGTGGGCCAGAGGTTAATAAAATGCTATTAATTTGCTACTTGCCACTTTGAGAGTCAAAAAAGTACTGGTGGCTCCTGACCATACTATTATGTCTAATGAAACTAAATAAATCTGCAAAAAAAGTATCTTTAATCCACAGCCTCTGTGAGCATGAACATTCTTCAGCAGCACATTCACAACAGTAACCTTCCTGTCACATGACGACATAGAGCCTAGACAACTGTATGAGTTAGCACACACTCACACATCAGCAATCGCTATTGCTTTAAAAGAGAGGCAGGACATGTTTGTAATATTCTTCAAGGTGTACTTGTGCTTATGCTGGATGCGACAATAACTAAAAACTTTTGTTTTGCTTGTACATTTTTTTTTTCTCTTCGCAATCTTTTTTTAGCGATATAGTAAAGAAAAATATCTTATTTTGTATATGGGCCATACATGAACAGCCAAAACGAATCACGTTTGAGTTAACGATCCTTTTAAGACGCCATAACTGGCCAACTCAAACTTTTAAAAGTCTTCACAGCATATATTACTCTACATATTTATGAATGCAGAATTACGCCAATAATTTACGAGAGCCATGTCCAATTGATCTAATTCGTACCCCTTCACCTTCCACATTGTTCCTACTACTACGCCCCTGTGCCACAGCAAAGAGCCCAGCGACTCCCCCATTCACATGCCGTCGGTGTAGCCATGGACCGCTGGCACGGTTTTCCACCTTATTGGCAAGCATCACGAATTTGTTGCCTGCGTTTGAAAGCGGGGTATAGAGCAAACACAAGCGCACTGACGCGGTCCAGGAGCTGACCGGTGCTGAAACCACTGCCTATGATACGCTATGAGTCCACAGTATTCATCATTAATACCCTCAACACTTTCCGCCGTCCCATTATAAAATATGCACATCTATGAGAGGCTCATTTGTCGCTACTAATCTTCTGGCATTTGCTACACAGGGAAAACTTTTTCACATTTATTCACACTGACGCTCTGCGACAAAAGCAGCAAGCAGGCAGGCCGACAACATCTCAAAGTTTGAGCATTCTGGGCGGTGCAGCACAGCAGCCTCTCCCGCGGTGAGGTGCGTGATTGCCCCGCCGCGCAGTAAAAACGGGCACATACTCACACATAAGCGTGGTAAATGAACGCCCAGCCGCGGGGTCGCTCCAGAGCATTATACAGGAAATTTTGCAGTCTGCGATAACGCGCGTTTCTCTTGTGAGCGATGCTCCCTCTGGAGATGCTGGACCGCGGTCTGCACAGGATGCTGCCCCGTTTTGTGCTTTCGGAACCGGCGATGAGAAGTGCCCCGTCTCGGCTGGTCTCCGCAGCCCCGGGGTCCAGACCCACAAAGCCGACTTTCGGTTTCTTTTCCCCAGCCGGAGGGAGATAAACTTCCCCGTTGGCGGATTTCTTCACCATCCTTACAGTTTGACAGATCCAAACGAGTGTGTAAAGTAGCCGTGGGCAGACATTGCCGAACCGGGGTGTGTTCTGTAGTGCGGTGGTCTCCTACTCAAAGCCAATTGAAACGCTAAGGCGAAACTGCAATGGGTCGTCCTTTATCTGTACGCCTTCCGGCTCCTGCAAGAACTGATGTTTAATGTTTCAGCAGTCAGATTTTTGGATGGGGGCTCTGGTGAAGGAAATTGTTATAGTAGTAAATAATTAGGAAGCTTGGTTAAATCATTCATGATGAAAAGGAAATGGAACTTTGCGAGGCTGAAATCTTAATCAAACACTGTAGTAAGGCAAACAGAAGCCGATGTTGTTGATACTGTATGTTAAAAAGGTGACGTTTACCTAAAGCAAAGTTAATATTTTCAGTTTCTTTGGATTTACAGAATTTTGGTGTGGGTAAAATGTTATTTTTTACTCTATAAAGATCAACTAATAATTCTTCCAATTTTTGATTTCCAAAATGTTGTTTAGAGCTTTTTGTTTGGCAAAAAATGGTCAGAATAAAAAAATATTTTCAATTAATATTGGAAAAAACCAGGCGCTGCAGTGGCGCAGTACGTAGTGCTCTCGCCTCACGGCAAGAAGGTCGCTGATTCGAACCTTGGCTGAGTCAGTTGGCGTTTCTGTGGAGTTTGCATGTTGTCCCTACGTTCGCATGGGTGCGAAAAGAAATTGAATGAATGGATGAATTGGAAAAATCAAGGTTATTCCACCAAATAGCCTTTTAACTTCTCTGAAGTCAAAGAAATGGTAGTGTTTTTTGTACAAAAAAAAAAAAAAAATTATATATATATATATATATGTCTGAAAGCCAAACAAGCTCTAAATTACAACTTTTTAAATTTAAATGATAAAGAAATTTAAAAAACATGTACATATAAAGGCATGTACAGCATGGAAAAAAGGTATTGAACACATCATGTTTTTCCTGCGGGAATAATATTTCTCATTAATTTCTCAGGTGTGAGTTTTTCACAGACTTCAACAGTGTAAAAATCTTGATGGTTCTGTGGGTCTCCTAAATCAAATCAGATGTTTATTTTGTTTTTTTTATTGGATTCAAGTCAGGTGATTGGCTGGGCCATTCTACAGCTTAATATTCTTTGTCTGAAATCATTTGAGAGTTTCCTTGGCAGTGTTTTGGATCATTGTCTTGTTGAAATGTCCACCCTGGTGTCATCTTCATCATCATGATAATGTAGATGTTGGACTGAAGCTGCGAATAATAAACTGATGAAGAGCAGAGGGTTGCTAAATATCTACTTGGAGATTTCAGCTACAGTTTGGGCTTTCACTGCGCTTTTACACCTCTCTTTCTTCACGCATTCAATACTTTTTCCCTGTGTCATTTCATTTTACTACACATAACTTAATTTGTAAACACATTAATATTGTTTTCATTCCATATATGGAATTCTTTGGTTGTTACCAACATCCTGGGAAAAATCCAGTCAACGACACCTTTAGAAATATATTTTCTGAGAAAAATGGCAACGTGTTCAATACTTATTTTCCCCACTGTAAATCGTAAATCCTTAGAAAAACTCAGATTTATTTTTTCAGAACATAAACACGACATGAATTACAGTTTTGTGACAGGAGAATGAACAAAAAATTAGTGGAGCTGGGATGTTGTCCAGTGGCTATTTGTATCATAAAGCCTAACCAAAATCTAATATGCACCGGGAAATTTAAGTCTGTACTCCAGCGCAATTATAGTACACATATAGCACATTTTCAAATCTGCTAAAAAATGGATGCAGGATATTTCACTGTTCTCAACATACTATAAACATATTATGCCACTTGTTTAGTCTTGTTGCGTGCCTTCATCTCTAACAATGACAAATCAGAGGTAAATTATAAACATACTCTTTTATTTTGTTTGATATTAGCAATGCATTAAATACAGCAAAGAGACAAACCTAACAGAGCTTCATCGAGAGATCTAATGAATTACTCCAGTCAGACCGAAGGGTGCCATAAATCCACCACATGGTTATCAGGGGCTGCATTGGGAAATGAGAAACGACACTTTGAGCTTTGGGGTACAAGGCATTTTTTTTACATCTGTAATGAGACAATTCTGAGAGTCCAGACCAATTGATTTAGCACAGGTCCTCAGTTCTGCCTGAAGGTGCAATCTTGGAGAACTTATTCATAAGCTAATCATACGTCATCGGAAAGGAAAACTTTATACAATGAGTTAAAACAACTGGATATGCACTTAACATCTCCAGCAGGAAAAAGTTTAAGAGCCATTTAATTTACTTATAAAGCACAAATGAGGACACAGTGAGACTTCACAGTCAAACATGAATAAAAACTATAAGTTAAATACTTGCTGATGCAGATTAGATCCACTCCTTCACTCCACCGCTGAGGTTTGATTAAACTGCTCTTATTAATAGGAACAATCAAAATCTGGAAGATTAAAAAAGGCTTTTGCAAGTGAAACAAACAAACGAAACAGAGATTATAAACTATAAGGCCCCCAAAAGAAAGGCTTGTTTTGTAAGCACCACTGAATATCTTCCGCTCTTTGAGCTAAAAGTACACTTGAAATCGAGGCATGTTAAAATTGGCAATATATACTTCAAATAGAACCGTAGACAGATCAGCAGTTTAAAATCTTCAATGTGTGCATATCATATTTGAGCTGACTGATTAGAGATGTTAAATTAGTCATGATCATATTCAGAGGGGAAGCTAATCGCACAATAATGGACCAAGATGATACAGAAAAACCTGAGATTTTAATATACAGTGATAGGAACATGCTAATGCTAATGCTACGTCTTTGGGTTTCACTAGATTTACAGAAATGATAGGTTTCGTGTGGACTTCATAAAGCATAGAAACAAGCAACGACGAGGAGCTTTAAAATGTACAGATTCCAAGGATTAAAAACACTTGTTTATAGTTTGAGGACCAAATCAAATGTTAAAATCCAAATAATACTGAATTAATTCTACATCTTAGCCTTCAATTTGGACAGTTATAATGAAATAAAGATATGTATTAGCTTAAATTCAAGTATTATTTTTTTTCTACAATGTTTTATCATCACATGTAAAACTACAACATGGTCTGAAGTTGTATTGTCTATCTTCCATGCTGAAATGTAACCGAGAGATGCGTTATGAGCTATAATACAAACAAGATGAATGTCGGAATAAGATTATACCAAGATGCTTTTAGCATATTGACACTATAGTGACCTTATTTATTTCAATTGAACTAAATACGGCCATGTGTCAGGATTACTGAAGGTAACTAAATGTAACAAAAGCCTGTATGTACATACTAGCTTAACTACTCCAAACTAATCTAGGTACACCGTTCAAATTTCCAGACCTTCTCGGTTTACTGACCAGTTAGAAATTTAAATACTGAACACATTGTGTAAAAGCACATTAAAGTTTCCTATCCAAATATACACTAAGTATACAAATGAGAGATGTACAATATTATATTTGTTTAACGTTATTAATACTCTTTAAATTATAGCACTGCTGTTCCCACAGAGCATATGCTTATCCATTTGATAACATACATAAATTTGCCTAAATACAAAACCTCAATAAAGTCCTACTATATCTATTCGTTCTTCAAAGGATCCCTTTGCGTTTCTTCTACAATGTACAGTATGCTTAACAAAACACTGAAGAACACGAGCTTTCTTTTATTGTGCTTTTCTCCAAACAGCCGCATGAAGCCGATTCACACTCTTAACACAGCACTGAGTCATGCTTAAAAAGTGCTATAACACCAGGGACGTGGAGCGTTATTAGAATATTTGTTCTGCTTGTAATTAATATCAAAATTGTGATTAGCGTGAAATTTCAAACTCCTATTTTTCTGTATAGTTTGAGTTTCCCTGTTATCCTGTAAGCGAATTCAGATTTTAAAGTGGTCCGTATATTGCAGGCGGGAATGATTTCAGTATTTTCTTTGACACCTGATATGAGTGAGAGAAACTCACCAGCTCCCACTGACACACAGTGCAGACACACTCATGCTAAGCTACAGTAATTGCACATAATCACCACGTATCTGAACGTGACATCACCATCCAGACCAAACCACCCTACTTGCTGACTCAATATTGCAGTCAAAGGCGAAGGAAGGAATAGATAATACAGCCATTCACGTGCCAGTCCAGATCCACCAGGAGACCAAACAATGTGGGCAGACGCTGATAGCCAAGATTAGCATCGTTAGCATTAGCAAGTTGTCTTTCCTCATCACGACATTGACCTCAGGCGAACGTCTCTGGGTGAAGCTGGCTGGGAGAAGTTGAGATGTTCTCAAAATAATAAACCAGTCTTGATGTCTCTCAGTTTTCTAGAAGGTGTTAGAGACGAACATCACCGTGTTCAAAGGTCTCCGTCGGATGGGGGTAAACATAACCTGAAGAGCCTGGATTGAGGATTGAAAAGAGTTTAGCTACTGTTGAAGCTTCATTCAACTCTAAAGCCAAAGCAGAAATAACATGTTTCAATTTTTAATCAGCGAGGCCTTGAAATAGCAGATACCTGGGAGCTAAAGGCGGCATCTGGTCCATTACTCTGAGGTTTTTGGCAGAAATCTCCACCCTGGTGCCCTGTGAATAAAGCCAATTATTATTTTCATATATATTCATATTGCAAAACATGTTTGATCAGAATGTTTTCTGCTGACTTACTAAAATGTGAACTACTGGTTTTGTTGCTCAGATGACTCTTTTAGCCTTTAGACTATTGCCTACACATTTGTTTGCATGTTAGCCAGGGGTCAAACTCTGAATGTGTGTAGGCTTGGGTTGCTCTTACTACTGTTTTTTTTTTTTCTAAATATTGCTAGTATATAGAATATGGTATAGCTCTATGATAAAAAGTAGTTATTGTCAATATATTTGATGCATGTTTTGTTTTTTGGAGCTTGGAAAAACTCTGTAATTTATTTACTCTCCCTTCACTTGTTCCAATCCAGCGTGGGATTCTTTCTTCTGTAGAACACAGAAGCAGAGGTTTTAAAGAAAGCTAAAAACCGGTATCCCTAAATTAAAAAACAAACAATATCTAAGTCTATAGTTACAGGTTTCCAGCTTTCCTCAAAATATCTTTATAGAGCATTGTAACCACTTAAAGGTGAGCAATTTTTTTTTGTTTTTTTTGTGAGAACGATCCATTTAAACAGGGCTACGCAGAGGCACAGAGGGTAGCACAATCACCTCACAGCAAGAACATCGCTGGTTCGAGCCTCGACTGGGTTAGTTGGCATTTCTGTGTGGAGTTTGCATGTTCTCCCTGTCACACCTGTTGCAGTGCCCTAGTTTGGACACTTGAGGGCACTTGTTTTTTTTGTAGTTTCACTTCATTTCCCATAATTCTTTGGATCACTGATTGTGTTATGTTACAGCTGTTTCATGTTTGTTAATTTAGTCCTGTCTTTATAAACTCTCTTGTTTTGTTTTAGTTGCCTTAGGATTTTGTTAGCTCCTCATGTTTGGTATGTTTGTCTAGTCATCTAGTTTTTGTATTTTGATAATTCTTGGATTCCTATTTTGTGTTTGTTTTTGTTAGCACTCTTTAGCACTCCTACCCTGCTTTTGTATTTACTCGTTTTTGGATTTTTGCCTGTTCTCTTGTTTGGACAAGATTTGCATCCTGCTTTAGTTCTGTTCAAGCTTGGAAACCTTTGTCTTTTGGAAACCTTAGTCTTTGTTAATAAATTGTTGCACTTGGATTTTTGCATTTTGTGATCGTTCCCCATTTTGTGACACTCCCCATGTTTGCGTGGGTTTCCTCAAAGTGTTCCAGTTTCCCTCACAAGTCCAAAGACATGCGATACGGGTGAATTGGGTAAGATTAATTTGACCGCAGTGTACTGCATGTGTGTGACTGAGTGTGTATGTGAGTTTCCTAGTGATGGGTTGCAGCTGGAAGGGCATCCGCTGCGTAAAACGTATGCTGAACAAGTTGGCGGTTCATTCCGCTGTGGCGCTGCTAGATTAATAAAGGGACTAAGCCAGGGATGACCATCTCTGTCCTGGAGGGTCAGTTTCCTAGAGAGTTTAGCCCCAACCCTAATCAAACACACCTGAACCAGCAAATCAAGCTCTTTCTAGATAAACTAGAAACTTCCCAGCAGGTGTGTTGAAGCAAGTTGAAGCAAAACGCTGCTGGACTTCTTTCAGAATTTCTTTCTTCTGTTGAACACACTCAAAAAATATTCTAAAGAATTTTAAAAAAGCATTGTGTCATTGTCATCCATAGTAGGAACAAAAAAGTATGGAAGCCAACATTCTTCAACATAACTTTCTTGGTGTTCAACAGAAGAAAAAAACTTGAGCATTTCATCTGCGGAAGATGAGCAAACTATGACAGAATTTTTTTGTGCAAACTATCCCTTTAATCTATTTCTCAACTTCCTCGTCATTTGAGCATTTCTTTCTTTTCTATAAAACTCTTACACTTTTCTGTAATCAGTATAAACTGATTGCTTGCCTACTATCTAATCTTCAGAGACTATAACATGTAGCCTTTCTTAAGAAATGATCTACAATATTTACTTCAGCTGTGATTTAATAATATTTTGGCTCATCTGTGTATATTTATAATAGATTTAAAGAAAAACTTTTGTAATTTTCAGCCAGCTTTGCATGGTTACAATTTTAGAGCCATATAGATAAAGACAAATGTGTACATTTTCCTAGGTTACAAATATCCAGATATCTTAGTTCATTTGTCAGCGGTAGAGTCTCCCATCTTTCTGTCATCCCGGAGACTTTTGCCAACAAATAAACATAGGAGATAACGGAGATCAGGTAAAACACAAAACAGAGGAGGCAGAGTTGAACTTTAAATGTACAGAAGAAGTTTTGTGGCCACCTACTGGCAAAAAATGCAGGACTTGTCATGTACTCTTGCTTCTTCACTCCATTCAAGTGTGGTTGTGTGCAGAATACTATACCGTGGATGCACCTCAAATTATGTATATATGCCCTATGCCATACACTGACAGTTAACGAGATAACATACCTGTGTAACTGCTTGTGGTTTGGCACACTGAATCAAAACTCGGTCTCATTAGCTATCATTTATCCTACTCAGTTGTATACACTGTGACGCCCTATTCACACGGGGCTTCAGCGTCAACGCTTGACAGAGGGCGTGTCTGAAGTTGGAGCTGAAACGATCGTCATAGAAGCGTCAGCCAATGAAATTCAGTCAGCAATAGGCCACTGTCTGAGCTGGTGTATTTGCATACAGCGATCTGATTGGCTGACGCTTCCGTCGGCGCTTAAAAAGTTGAGCAGGTCCCAACTTCTGCAGCGAGGAACGCTTCTGAAGCAGCGCCGACAGATCCACAATGCAGTTCGGCAACGCCTGACGTCACCCATTCAAAGTGAATGGGAAGCGTTGACGCTGACGCCCCGTGTGAATAGGGCGTGAAACTCAACAGTCAACTTTATCAAATGAAATGAGTGGAGTTAAGTCAAAATTGACTGAAAGTTAATTCTACTCATTTGAAAAGAGTTTGAACTCAGTGTTGAAAGTAATGACAGTGTTGATGAGGTTTTTTTTTTTTTAACTCAAATGGTTTGTAGCAATCAGTTTACTCAAATGGTATGAGTTGCCTTAACTTACTGGGTTTTAAATTACTCAGTTGGTTTGAGTTCTCTTCATCAATCAGGTTTTACTGTGCTCAAATTGCTTTGTTTACTTAAATGGATTAAATTCATAGTACTCATTAGGCTTAGTTTTTGAACTTGAATGGTTTGTTGCAATCGGTTTCCTCAAAAGGTTTGAATTGACTTAGCTTTTTGGTTTTACAGTGTACTTATGTTTTCTTTTTTTGCATTTTCCCATTTTCATTAAGCATTTCTTGTGATAATGTGCATAAAAAGATGGATGGAAACATAGCTGTTGACATAATAATGCCCTAAAATGCATCTCACTAACCATTACATTAAAACTAAATGAATAGTAAAGTCTCAACAGTAACGAGTCCTAAAAGAGTTAAACCCACTCAAAGCCAACTGAAATTTGCTTCAAAGATTTTGGTTTCTGCCAAAAGGGGGATTTTCACCAATAAACAAAACATATTGACATAGTTTGGCTACACGAGCAGATGATTATGTCCTAGCGGTTTACATTTTCTACCAACTACAGATTTGATTTTGTAAATCCTAAAATATTTTTAATGACATCAGGTGAACAGTTGGAGTTCTGCTGTACCTGTTTACGCATGAGGTCCATGGTCTGCATCAAGCAGCGGGGCATGAGGCTGTGGTTTCTGGCCAGAATAGTAGCTTGCTCCAACGACACAGTCAGAGTACACCTAAAAACATATAAATCCTTAGTCAGAGACAATCTAGACCAGGGGTGTCCAAACTCTGTCCTGGAGGGCCGGTGTCCAGCAAATTTTAGTTCCAACCCCAATCAGACACACCTGAACCAGCTAATCAAGCTCTTTCTAGGTGTACAAGAAACTTTGGGTTGGAGGATTGAGCAAGTGCCTGCTGAGAGGGGCACTTCAGCCAATGAGGGCAGAGGGGCAGTGGTTCTAGCCACCGGACCACCCCCTTGTGCACGGCCCTGATTAATAGGGCAATATTTGGAAAAATATGGAGAAAATCACATTTAAAGTTGTCCAGATTAAGCTCTTTGGAATGCATGTTACTAAAACAAATTTAAGTTTAAATATATTTACAGTAGGACATTTATAACATGTCCTAATTTTGTAATGATTTTAGACATAAAATTAAAAAAATATCATTTTTGAATTGTATTTTTGGCTATTCCCACAAACATATTAGTTAACATGAGACTGGTTTTGTCGAAAAAATAAAACAGCTTTGAGTAGAAACTAGACTCTGGCTCCACTTCACTATATGTAGAAAGCAGGTCATGCAGTTACACCTTATTGTCATCAGCAAATTTATGATTGTATATTTGATCTTGAGCAACATGAATAAAAGATTTGACTGCAGATAAAGCACCTCTGCATCCCGGTGGCACACATGGTGATCTGACAGGCCCCGAGTCGATTGCAGAGCTCAGAGGACACCAGCAGCACACTGACCCCTGAGGGCTGACCCGCAGAGCTGGCCTTTACATTCATATATGTCTGCATGAGCCGACACAGGTCATCCAGAGTGTTGAGCGGCCGCAGGAGCTGGAGAAGCATTCAGAGAAACAAGTTTAAATGCTTGGATTCAGAAACAAATAAACAACAAACATCTAAATAATGATGCACATTTCTGCATGTGTTTCTGCAGGTTCTGAAGAAATCCAATGCACGCACATACAAACACACTTAAAATAACAAAACATACAAGCAGGATTTTAATCGGCCAACCAACCTGATCTATTTTCATGGCAGTAGAATTCGAGTCTGAATTAGACTTCTCTAGATAAAAAGCCCTAGAAATAAAGAAGAGATGTATAAACACAAATGACTATTTTTTAAGAATCAGTATTTTTAATATATCTATATATAGCAAAAAATTAACAGACAACTTGAACACTTGAAAGTATAACATATCTTTTAAATAAATAAAAAAAAACAGTAATTTAGAGCAATTTCCCCCCCAAAATAACACAATAATGTTCACAATAACAGATGTTTTTACTTGCTATGATTGTAAACCAGTGTTATGGCACCAAATATTGAGTTCTTGAGCATCAGATCTGCACATTAGAAGGATTTCTGAAGCTCACATGACACTGAAGATTGTTCACAGTTTACATGAGATGATTCCCACATGACTAAAGAGAGGTCCTTACCTGAGTTTGCGGTAATAACCTTTGACCTTCTCCAGTGAGAGAGCATTTGTGCGTTGCTGAAACTCTTCCATGGTAACAAAATCCTGAGACAACACACCTTCTGGCTTCTCCAGCCCTGATAAAAGTTAAGAAAATGCATATTACATTCACTCTTTGCACAGTGCTGTAATGCTCTACAAACACCACTAGATGGAGACCAAGACTCACCAAGGAAACATTGATCTGAACGAGCACATTCTGACCTCGACTGTACATTAACAATATATAGTTTATCCTACAAAAGCATTTCTACAAAAATGTCTAATTGATTTTGAATTAGAGCACTGTTTTTGTGAAAGCTTTAATGAAACTATTTCTCATTCTTTTTCGTAAACATTTTTGCCAATATAGAAAACATTTTTGAAATAATGTTGAAGCTTTTATTTCTCATAATATTTTAAAACCATTTTCCTTATCTTATAAATATGTGATCTGGGGTTATTATGTTAAGGATTGCTCTTTAAAATATTTATTATAAATTTAATTTATTATAATTTATTATTATTTTAATTTATTCACATATACTAATGTAAGTTTGCCAAAGCAACCCTCTCTTCATGTTGTAAGAAAAAGACATTAAAATGTATATAAAAGTGATAGATTATCATTACTAAGGTAATTATTAATAAATTATGTCAGTCTACTTGAAATGTGAATAAAACGTAAATAAAGTGTCAATGACATTACAAATGAAACTAATCAATGCACTTAAAATGTCAATATGAAATTGATTGAGTTTGTAAAGGACACCTCTCTTGCCTTGATTCAGGGTTATTACTAGGGCCAGACAGAGTCTGTTGACATTTTTTGCTATTTCTGCTCAGAGTTTTGTAAAAAAAAAAAAAAAAAAAAAACAACAACAATGGATTTATGGGGAATGATTTTAGGAGTGTCATAACTAATAACTTAATATTTAAAATAAAAAATAATACCTTTTGAACTTTTATTTAATGTTTACAATGCTAATCCAATTAGATCCACTTATTTGGTAAACAAAGCAATTCTCTAATATAATATCTCTACTAAAAGACTGTATTGTAAATAAATCATATGAACATTTGAATATTTCTATTTTTATATCACGATAATTTTTTTTAAATGAACTTAAAAACTAAATAAATATAAATTTACACAAGTAAATAAATAGACTCGATGGGCTAAAAATCTGTGGAAATCTGCACAGATTCTGCATAGGCCTAGTTATCGTATTATCACTGTAATAAAAAAATGTTACTTGAAATAAAGTTAATTGAATAATATGACACTATGTATATGTATATGTATATTATATATATATATATATATATATATATATATATATATATATATATATATATATATATATATACAGTATATATATATATATATACAGTATATATAAATACAATAGTTACTCAATGATACTAAAATAACATTTTCTTGATTTTATACTCCTCACAGTGCAAAATATAACAGGCGTTTCCTCAAAAGACACATGCAATGATGCCTGGCACCTTAAGAGGGTAGCTAATTAATATGGCAACTTTTTTGAACAGCCTATGGCGCCTTAAAATACAGGCTCTATAGACAGCACACTAGGTTTTAGAACTGCAAATTATAAACACGGGGTTTAGAATGGAAACGGTCATTTATTTTGTAACCCACCTCTAGTGAAGAGGACTGATTGCAGCTTCAGAGAGCCTCCGTTCTGCAGTCGTGTTGGCAGTTCACTGAAATGACAGTTGTCCAGGAACATCGTCACCCTGATAGCCTGCCGACTGCCTTCCACCTGGTAATGCACAGATGTGTCTAAAGAGGAAAAAAGGAAGGAAAGCAAACATGACTCACAATTAGATGATATTTATAATTATAACCACTTCCATCCTTTTACAACATACTAGTACTAAACTAAATTCTGACATTATTTACTCCCCCAATTATCTTGTCAAAATTAGTCATTTTCAAACACAAAAATAATGTTTTTTTTTTAAATCTGAACCGAAAAATGAGAGATTTCGGTTTATCCATTAAAAGTATGTCTAACCAATTTTTTTTTTCAGTTTTCAATGTTCATGAATAAATCATAAAAACAAATCTATATATGGCATTTAAAATCTATTTACACCATTTACAACATTCAAATGTATTCCCAGAAGCTCAATTGTGTTTGCTTGAATTGTGATAACCAGCAAGGTAAATTTTTGCATGTCATTTGCTACATCTCAGCTTTCACAAGCAGCAAACATGTAGGGCTTGTACTAGAATTACAGGCATAGTTCACCCAAAAAACAAAACAAAAAAAAAAGTCATGATTGTCTCACTCTTGACTTGTCCCCACCTAACCCCCCCCCCCCCCCCCCCCCAACAAAAGTGAGTTTTTTTTATCTATTAAACACAAAAGATAATGTACTGAATATTAGAAACCTTTAAACATTGTCATCCATTAAAGGAAAAACAAATACTATAGAAGGCAATGGTTACAGGTTTTCAACATTGTCCACTAGTGGTGTAACAGATCACAAATCTCACAGTTCAGATCCCATAGTTTTTTGGATCAGCTTAAAAAGTGGAGGAGACAAATCGTCACCATAGAATTATTATCTGACATTATTGTCATAATTGAGTTACTGACATATTCTTATTAAATGACAACTTTTTGGAATGCAAAAACTTTAAAGCTCAATATCTCAAATACATTTAGAATGCAGATAGGTGAAGGTGCAAGGTGACGAAATGTAATTTGCTTTCCATTTATTAACACAGTACTGAAAGAAACTTTCGGTTTTAACAAACAGAACTTAGAACCTGAAATTCTATTAAAAATAAAATGAATAAAAACAAATTGTAAAATATTCAGTATTGTGAAAAATTCACTGTTACTACTACTGTTGTTGACAACGCTAAATGTATAAATCTAAGATTATAATTTGTAGAACCCAAATTTATTTTTAGTCACATTTTCAATAAATGATTCAGTCATTCACTCACAAAACTTCATGTTTCATTGCTAGATGGATCTTTTTTGAAGAACTGTCAAGTGGCATATTTTTGATGGCTGGTAGCTGCCACCTATTGGTTAAATATTTTACATATTTTACTTTGGACTACTTGTATTTTTTCTCACAATGTTATTATTTATGTGGTGATTTGATTCACTGATTTGGATATCTTTTTTTTTTCACTATGTATGTATGTTTACTACTAACTACTTATCATTTTTTTGTGGTTTTTTTTTTTTTTTGGATGTTGTGTAATTTTATGTCTTGTTTTTGTCTTCTTGTGTTATTATTATGTGATTGTGACTAATTGTGGGACTCCCTTGAAAATGAAATGGCACATTTCAAGGTGTTTATCCTAATGAATAAACTATTCATAAATAATATAATTGCTGCCTACAACTTTATTTTTGGGTGCTGTTAAATGCATATGACAGTGATTTTAATCTTTACCATAGACATCAGTTGTTATTTATCATACATCTATACATATGTTATACATCTACAAACTTAAATCTATAAACTAAATTTAGGATTAATCAACCAGTAAAGAAATTATTAATTCAGGGGTCACGTGTGTCCAAACCGTAGGTTGTGATCCACCACGAATCAACCATGATCAGTTAAACCCCAGTATGTGTTCAACAGAATAAAACAACTCAAACTGGTTTGGAACAAGTCATTTTTGGGTGAATTATCCCTTTAAGAATTACAACCTAGTAAATTAAACTCGTTTCATCTTAAAAAGTGATTACATCACTTTAGAAGACTTGAAATAAATCACCTGGTTCATGTGAAGTAATTTTTTTATGAATATTTTGAATTGTCAAGAATTTCGAGTGAACAGACTTTCAATGTGGGGATAGAAATCTCTCTTTTGAAGATTAAACAAAATCTTATGATTTTGAAACAACAAATCAGTGATTGGAAAAGCCAGAATTATATTTTTGGGCTGAACAAACACATTTGTGGTCCTGTTTACACCTTGTAGAATATGTGTTTTGATTGCCTAGATCAAAAGTTGTGCAAACACAATTCCTGTTTACACCTGAATTTTAAATCCATAGTCCACTTTCCAGATCAAAGAAGGTCTATGAGATGGTGTATCTACAGGCCTTTTCTAATCTTTCCATCTAATAATGCAAAAGTGACATACTTTATTATGCTATTTACATACTTTAGTCAAAACCTTTTTAAATTATGAAACTATACCAAAATACTGATTACATTTTTACTAAGAAATGCATTAAATGTACTTGGCGAGCCAAGGAGTACAGATCCAAGTAAAAACTGCTTTATAAACTACGACTGGTAAGAGAAGATTTGATTTTTACATGTTTTTCACCTTGAAACCCAAATAAGGATTACTTTCTGCAAAGTTAAAATCTCTTCTAATTAGCACTGAAATGTTTAAGAATGATAAGAGCAGTTGGTCTTGGTCTGTTTGAACACATTTTACCCAGTGAGACTATGGATGACATTACACTATGAATGTAATTTAATCAAATGTGTTTTCAACTACCTGTGAAAGTGGTCAAAAGGGGACAAGCTCAAAACATTTTAGACCCCGATTACACTTTCATTAAGTGTCCTGCATTTGTGATCTCATCTATATAAACACATCATAGTACCAGATGTAATTGGGGTCTGGGTAATGTCTGCACTTGCAAATATGCAAAATCCTTTACTCTATTTAGGGTCACTCTGGGAAACGTGAGGATAACTAGGTTGTGAGTATCCTGATAAGACCTTACCAAAGTGTAAAGGGAGGAGGGTGGACGGGTAAGCTGTACTACACGGAGATGACCTTGTAAATAAAGCACCTTTGCGGCAGGAACAAACCACAAAGCAGAACATCCTTCCTCAGATTTACCCAAACCAAAACAGAAGAAGATGCAGATAAAGCTGCTCTCCATCACGGGGAACTGTGCTGACATTCCTGAACAAGACATCTGGAGGGTGTGTGTGTGTTTGTGTGTGTGGAGGGAAAGGGTGATGCTATATAAGGATGAAAGTTCTGGCTTCCACTTTTTAGAGAAATCGCACAACGTTATCAGAGTAAAGGGAGGGAACCCAGGACGTGTCTATTTATAAAGGGAAGGAATTTGTGGTTATTGTTGCGGGTGTATCAGTGGTTAACAGAGTGTATAATCAAACCATTCATTTATAAAGCATGCACGACTACATGATACTTTGGTTTATGCTGATTACTTTTTCAGATAATGCATTTTTGATTTTGGCTTTTGTTGCATCATAGACAAGAAACATCTGATCATTTGCTGCGTTCTGATCAGTCATCACTTGTCGTCTTTATTAATGTGCATGATGTCATTTATTAACAGGTCACTAGCATAAGCGTAAACAAATCATGGCTACTTTTGCAGCTCGCTTTCATTTAAAAGTGCTTTTTTTCCTGTCAGGATGTTAAGCAGAGTTTCTGCTGGTTTTACAATGCTAAATTTAAGACTTTTTAAGACATTTTAAAACTATTATGAATAAAATTTTAGACTTATACAGGTCCAAATGCTAAGCATTTTTTTGAATATCCCAGTTGAAAACGATTTTCTATCTAAAAATGATTACAATTTAATACCTATAATAATACAATAATAATAATGTAATAATAAAAAATATAGGTCAGGTCAGTATCCTCAGCAGTAAACACATGGAGAACTTTTAAACAAATGTTACTGAAAGAAATTAAATGCTATTTTAAAATAAAAAGATAAAACGTTTTATTGAGATTGGAATTGTTGATGATTGTATGGGTGTTAATGGCCAGATTGGGTAGCAATACATGAACAAAGGAATATTAAGACCTGTTAAAAAAAGATTTAAGACCTACAACACAACATTTGAGTAGATTTAAGACCTTTTAAGATTTTTTTAAAACCCTGCGGATACCCTGTTTATAACACTTCAAACATTGTGTCGATTGTCATTTTTTTCGGTCATTTTCATAAAAACAAAATAATGTGTTTTATAAACCACCACCATACCATCCACAAATAAAAAATGGACCATGTATAAATCAGGCTGACATCATGACATCTTAACCCTTGTATCACTCTTTTAGCTGTAATATTGAAAAACTTGGGTATTTCTCAGCTTAACCCTTTAACAGGAATCGTAACCACCTGGTCGATCTTTTATCCATAGGCTATCATTATTTTAATTGCTTAATACTATTTTTCAGAGTTGTGTCAGTATATTGTCCAATGCAAGTGTGGGCCGAAGAAATGTATTTTCAAGAAGTGCACCTTAACTAAAAATTAAAAATAATAATAACAATAATAATAAAACAGATATTGGCAGAATGATAACTTGATAACATTTTAAATGATAACTTGGCAGATTTAAGTTAAAGTACTAAAACAACTGACTAAAACTGAACTAAATCTAAAAAAATGTACTAAAAAAATTTAATCTAAATAAATTACTTTCAAAATAAATAAATATAATAAACATAATATAAATATAACAATGATCCAAAATTAAATTTAAATTGAACAAAAATGAAAGTACAAAAGGTTCATTAACATAAAAATTTACACACTTTAATTTGCAATTTGCAAATTAAGTTATAGATAGCAAATACTTATGAAAAAATCAATGTTGCTCTGTGGGAAAATTTAGTGATTTGAAAGCATCTCTGTTCCTAACAATGGCTTTCCTAATAGTCTTATTTGCATATTAAGGTCAGATAAGATAAAGAATGACACACATGGGCAACTATGATTGACAAGCCTTTAACTTGATGTGCTTATGTGGTTTGGGTTCCTACTTGGGACGAGGCACTCGTTCTCCAGTGGCCGAAACAACACCGTCACTTTCTCCAGATCCTGCAGAGCTGCTTTCGTATCTTCCAGCATGATCCGCTCTTCTCTCTGTCAAGGAAAACAACTTATAAGTCCAAAGAAAACGAGATTAAGAAGAGTGTAAGCTAAACACACTGTACATGGCTGATTCTATAATTGCAGGTTAACTAATTCATTATTATTTTATTTTTCACCCCTCATATGGTTGTTTGTTTTTATAATTTATCCCTCAATGTCATAGACCACAATATGTTACAGTACATAACAATACTATTTTACTGCAAATAGCGTCTGGCATAGATGGAATTAGCCAGTATTAGTATTAGCCAGTACATGTTTTAATAATGTATCTCTGTGTAATCAAACTATTTAATTACATTTTTTTCTTTTAGCAACATACTGTATATGTTTGACTAAATGTTTGATTTACATTTCCAATTATACAACATAATATGTTTTTTAAATTAGCATCTCTGTCCATAAATCTTTTAAAAATTCTGTACAGTATCCTACTTGGTGAAATTATGTCCCTCGATTATGTAAGATACAGAAAATGATGTCACTGTTCATCATTGTTGGTCTGATTGTACTGAAATGAATGTGTTCTCTTGCTCAGAACATCTGAAAACTTCTTACATCACAAATGATTCCGTAAAAGGTCAAAGTTGTTACCACATGACTAAAAAGAAAACAGAATTGACCACTAATCATACAGAGGGTTGTTTAAATGTCTTTCAATTATCTTGTACTCTTAGCATTTGTGCTAAGTGGAGTTTCCGACTTTGTTAACAATGTAGAGCAGGACTATTGAATTAGTTTGTTATGAGTTTGGGTGAGTTCATGAAAAGCATCCTAAATGAGGGGCCGGAGAGATATGACTTGCAATATGAGTGATGACACAACAGCAATATTAGAGCCCATGTGCTGTATTTGTGCTCCTTAAGATACCCACATTGGCTTTTTCTACACTAAACGTTGATATATTGTATTTTGAAACTACATAACATTACTGCAATGCAACTGCAATGTACAATGTGGCTTTTTTTTACAAACATATTCAAATGTTGTATTTCGAAGCACAACAAAAGCAGTGTATTTCTCAAGTAGGCTTCTTCTACATTCAGACACATTCATGTGTTGTTTTAAACTGCGTAACAATTAGCGATGCAACAATTATAGATTTTGGTTGTATGATTATAGTCTTATTATTATTAGAAATGATCATATTGAACAGACGCACGTCACTTTATAACTATAGCAGCCTTTTTCTCACTGAATAAAATTTGTTTTGATGTTTTGGTCTCCATATTTGGATGTCCAGAACAAATTGCCTTGCCACAAATTAAAATAGCCCTGATGTAGAGTAACCATCTTGACAGTATGAAACTGCACTGACTGACAGCTCTAGAGTTGATAAACAATTCTAGAAATATTTTTTTTTAAGTAAAAAGGGAAGTAACTTGTGTATGGGAAACACTGAATTATAAAAAAAACGATACACATCAATGATAACTGCAAAAATGTTTGTGGCAACTTTGATAAATGCAACATGTATCTCCAGGTATAGCATTACCCATATAAACTGATCTGACAGTACAGAAAAAATGTTAATTCAACTAGAGGTTCTATTATCATGCTTGTATGTTTAAGTAGAAAACACTGGGCATTTTGGCATGATAGTAACTGAACCAGCTAAGAGCATATGTACAATACAGTAAGTTGTTGATCTTACCACATGTGGAGAGAGTGTGGACTGGAAGTTAAAGAGCACTCCGATGGTGGAGATCTGCTCCAGCCACTTGTGGCTGACCTCCTTACTGTCTTCCTCATACTCTCCGTTATTATTGAAGCGCAGGTTCAGTGCAGTCACAAGCTGCTCCGCCAGTGCACACAACGCCCCCACCAGAGACTGGCAGAATATCACATCCCGCCGCAACTGGAGCTTTGTGTCTGTGAACAAAAGTAGAAAAGATTTCATGATATTTGTGTAAATATTTTGTGCTTTTATCAACTTCAACTGCTGTCCAAAGTTAAACACTTTTTAAATCCCATTACACTAGAGATGGCTGTCCACGCATTTATCACCTCACAGTTAGATTACTGCACTTTACTGTGGCATCACTAAATCACAAAATCCTCACCTACAATTGATCCAAAATGCTGCTGCTAGATTTATTCAAAACAGTTGAAAATGTGACCACATTGCCCCTATTCTGAGGGGACTCCATTGGCTGCCCATCCAACTCAGAATCGATTTTAAAGTGCTTTTACTGGTGTATAAATCCCTACATAATCAAGCCCCTAATTATCTTTCAAAGCTGTTGCATTTGTATACCCCCATGAGATGTTGAAGATACAGTGAACGCAATTTTTATTTAGTTCCTTAGTCCAGACTGAAACATAAAGAAGACATTAGAATGGCACCATCACTTATCTACTTTTAAAAGCTTACCTGTTCAGTTTGGCCTATTGATATTATACTAATAGTTTTGTCCATCGCGTTTGACTTTACATATATATGTTATTTCTCTTGTTTTTTTTTTTCTATGCTTTTTTTTAATCATTTAAAAAATATTTTTATTTAATATTACTCTGTCTTAAGACAGCAGTTTGGTCAGACTTGTGGCTGTTTATAAATGTGCTTTAAAATTAAATGAACTTGAACCAAATAGATGTATTCATTCACATTTCCCTGGTGTTTGTGAGTCAATACATAAAAAAATTAAACCAAAGTATTAAACCAATGATTGGATATTTATATTCAGAACTCTAGTCCAGAAATTTACATCAAAAGCTTGATAAGATTTTATAATTTTCTGTTGAGTATTTCATTAAATGCAGTCCATTTTAAAAAATGAATTTTATGCAAGTCATTGCAAATAATGATGATCAATATGATGATTTGGTGCACTTATTTATTTATTTATTATATAGTGCCAAAACAGTTGTTCTGCTGACTATTTTTGAGATCTCTTGACAGATGTGTGATACAAAAATAAAAGAAAACATAGCAAAATCTTTAAGTCATGTCCATATAAACTATGCTTCTTTGCGTTTAAGTGACCCATTTTATTGAGTCAAAAAGCAGTTAGGCAGGTCTCAAAGTTTTGTTATATGGCTCGTTTTTACAATAAAAACTGGATTTTAATTTGATATGTGCTTCTTATTTGCTTTTTGTTCCACTTTTAGTAACATCTAAAAGTTGCTTTTAATTCAGTGCATCTTTGTAAAAATATTAAAGTGTAAAATTACTAATTTCTTAAAACCAAAATCTTACTTATCAGCAGTATTACATTCTTTTCAAGTTTACAACACCCTTGGGTTCTTTATTACAATGTTCCTATATTATTCAGTAAATAGTTTTCATATAATTACCAGCAATGATGCATAATAGCTTCCAATGTCAACATTTGTTGAGATTCCCTCCAAATGGTTGATTCAGATACTTTTGAATTCAAGTAAGGCATTATTAACACTTTAAACATTTTAAATTAAAAACATTTTAAATAAACCATTTTATTATTAACGCTTTAAACATTTATTAACTGCTGTTTTTATAGCCTTTAACTACCGTTAACTAGTGTTTTAAACTGACAGATGTAGCTAATAATGGCTAATTTATTGTTCACAGAACCACATACATCCCAAAGAGTGCTCAGAAGGGAATCCTGAAAATCCTAAAACAGTTGCAAGCCTGTAATGCTTTAAGCAGATGGTGGGTTTCAGTGTAACCAGGGGTGAGAATAGGGTTTGGGGCTGCTGTAAGAAGGATAAGGGCTCTAGATCGGGTTCCAAAGCAAACGCTCAACAGCTTCCATATGTCTCCACCGCAGACCCCGTGGGACGAACCCACTCTCTCTGTTCTCCACTTTATCTGTGTCTACTGCTCGCTTAGAAGCTTGCAAACAGACACACCCCGCCGCACACACTCCCTGCCACAGAATCCTTAAAAACACTCCCTTATCACAGCACATAAATACAGTATGACCTAGAACAGTAGTGCAGAATGAAAAATAACACACACCACAGCTGCGCGCAGTTGCATTCTCAACAGGTGATGACACACAAGCAAAATCATGTAAACATTTTGGGGTTGATTTTCAAAAGGTTTTTGAAGTTCAACTGAGGAAAACTATGAATGGAGGTTTAGCTTACCCGTGCATTTAAGCAGCGCCAGCAAGAGCTGACTCCTTCCATCTGCAACAGAGTTACAAACAGACATGAATATAATCCAACCAACAATAATACAACACATATTGCAAGTCTTTGGAAACAGTTTTGCAATCCCATGGACACTGGACAGATGTGTGCCTGCTGTGTTTGTCAACACATTACATTACTCTAAAAACTCGACATTTAAAATAAGTTTGATATTAAATAACTTGTTAAAAGTATATTATTAAAGACATATCCAGTGGTCATGTTTTGTAAGTGGTGAAATATGTGTATTAAATAATATTATGTATCTATATGTGTATTTAATGTATAATAAATATGTGTATTAAATGTATTAAATAATATACACTGATGATCTACAGTATGCACAAGAAAAATCTAGACAGCGTATTACTAATACTGCCATTAAGCATCGTTCAGGCGTAAACATACCCTCTACAAAGCGGTGAAGGCTGTTAATTAGAGATTTGATCGAAATAGGAAGGTTCCAAGGGTCCTCCTGGATGTTCTTGTGCAAAACGTATCGCCAGCGTACAGTCCAGTCATCGGTGTGCCTAAATTCTATTAGGGAATAAAAGTATGAGTTTAAATGGAAAGACACTGACATGTGATTTGCAATGACTTATCAAGGTGTAACTAGCGGTGTGGCCTACAAAAAAAAGCCCGCCCCCAAATATATATATATATATATATATATATATATATATATATATATATATATATATATATATATATATATATATATATGTGTGTGTGTGTGTGTGTGTGTGTGTGTGTGTGTGTGTGTGTGTGTGTGTGTGTGTGTGTGTGTATATATATATATATATATATTTACATATTTATATACATATATATATATACATACATACATTAAAAAAAAAAAAAAAAAAAATATATATATATATATATATATTTTTTTTTTTTAATGTATGTATGTATATATATATATGTGTGTGTGTGTGTGTGTGTGTGTGTGTGTGTGTGTGTGTGTGTGTGTGTGTGTATATATATAGCAATCAGAATTATTATTAAACCCCCTTTGAATTTTTTTTTTTATATTTCCCAAATTATGTTTAACAGAGCAAGGGAATTTTTCTTCTGGAGAAAGTCTTATTTGTTTTATTTTGGCTAGAATAAAAGCAGTTTTTATACTTTTTGCACTTCTTGGACTTGTTTTCTTGGTTTTACACAGAATTTTGAGGAAAAAGGTTTAAATAAAATAAGTCAGTTTTGAAATTATAGGCTCTTATTTTTAATTGCAATTTTATAAGCTGTGAGAGTCCTTCGAAGTTCATACAAGCCAAACAGAGCATTTTGAGATGATCTAGCCTACAAAGGACAGATCTGGTCACCTAGCAACTGTAACAGCTGCCTTTATAAATAATAAAAGTAGTAAAGACTTTTAAAAGTGATTTTGAATTTTATTTTCAGCAATCTGAAGGCAAAACAACATTTACAGAAGCTGGAAATTTAATTCCTTTGATCCAAACATGCACGCATAAAAATGTAAACTGTCTATAAACGTCATAAATGCAAGAAAACGATCCCAATTTTTTTCAGATTTAAAAATAAAATCTGTGGTTAAAACAAGCTGCCATACACACCCCAAAAATACATAAGGAGAAACCAGTGTGGTATTCTCGTACTCCGAGGTAATAACGTGCGGATGCAAACAGAAACTTTCACACACCCCTACCCACCTATAAAATCCCCCACACGCTAACGGAGAACAAAATACACACAACCCTCAAAGGAGTTCCCAAACATATCACGCATTCAAATATAACGCACTCACACACACACACACACCCAAGCGGGCGTTACCTGGCTGACTGTGGTCGGTGTGGAAATGCTTGGTTTCCTCGCAAGCTTTGCTCATGACAGGGCCCTTCAGAAGACTGTTGATCGAGTCAACCTGAGAACGAAAAACACAAGGTTCAGTCTGTCGCCAATCACACATCCTGCGCTAACTGAAGAGCCTGCTGTTTTCAGTCTGTCTGCATGTAACCTGTCCGCACTGGATAAAAGAGGCCATTATTGATATCTGTGAAATAGAGAGGGGTCAAAATCCGGTGACCTCCAGAAGACGATAGATTTTGAGGTCAAAGAGCAGGGGTGTGGAGGTCAAAGAGGGCTAGAGATGCAGCTAATGTGATAAATGATACTGTGAGAGTGGGAAACTAAGAGGAGATATATTGATGAAGAGCAAAAATAGAAGACAAAATAGGGAGGTGAGTGGTGTTTGACAGAGGGCAAGAGTTTGAAAGGGAATATTGTGTTTAAATTGGCAAGAGAAACTAAAAGTTTGATTTATGGGAAGGGGAAATCCATTCACCTGATTGAAAAGGTGTTCCAGACATCCGTGTAGTTTATCCTGCTTGTCAAAAGGGATCTGCATATCACATGGCAATTCATCTCCTGGAAAACAACAAATAAAAGTAGTAATCCCCCATTAGTAATTGTCCAGAATTTAAGCACTGTAACCATATCTGCCCGACGAGAGTTACCTGAACCCATCTCATCACTGCCCAGGTAAGAGCTGTTGCTGCGGACGCTGGTGTACGACAGCACTGAGTCTCGGTTACTGTTACATTCACTGTAAAACACACACACAAAAGAGTTCTCAGTTTAGGTGATGAAATGCACACTTGAAGGACTTTTTAAAAGGCTTTAAAAGAGAATTATTAGTCAATCAAAAATAAATCACACACAGAAATCAGCATTAATTAAAAAAAATGACACTTCTAAATGACAAAAAGATGCATTGAATTTGCAATCATTTTGGGGTTGTGCAATCAATCAAGTTTCTTTTTGGTCCAAAATTATTATTAATAACAATTAAACTTCATAATTGAGAAGCAAATTTGTTTTGACTTGATGATTACACCTATAAGAATGCTGTTCTTAACAAATGGCATTATCAGAGTATATACCGGAATCAGAGAGTGAAATTCAATACCTTTTAAGATTTTTTAAGACTCTTTCCATATATTTTAAAACCTTAAACCCACTTTAGGCTTCAACCGAAAACACTGACGAGATTTTAACTTACAGTATATTTACTAAGTATTAATGTAAGAAACTAACCCAAAACTACACCATTCTTCATATACTGAATGAAAATCTATTAAATCTAGCTAATTCAGCAGGTTGCGTCTGTAGAACTGGTGTTGCCTCGGTTACTGCAGTAAATCTAGCAGGATTTCATTGATTTCATAAACTATACAGCATCCTGATATTCACAGATTTAATTCAGGCAAACTTTAGCATTCAACCAAACATTGGATAATCAAAAATGACATAAAATGTAATACCTGGCAAAATTGCATTTCAGACTATTTAATACTTTTTTAAGGGAATTCAATTTCTCTACATTGATTCATAATTTTTTTATACTTTTTAAGACCCCTGCCAGCCTGATTATAATTATCACTTTATTTATTAAAAAGTATAAACATTTTGTTTTCATTTAGATATACAAGAAAAGTATGACTAAAACAATTTCTAAGTTATATAAAGCAATAAGTAATTCTTGAGGACTCTCAACAGACTATATAAGATTAAAATGGGAAAAGGAAGTAGGCATTATTTTAAATCAAGACCAATCGGTTAAAATATACGTTGTCCCACATATCTCAACAAGCTCAAGAATGTGGCATGAGTTTTGTGGAAAAAATTGATCAATCGAATCTTTTTTTACACCAAAAATTAAATCAATACAATCCGGGACTCATCATCTTTGCTGGAGGAACTGTGGGGTAGAAGAGGCACATCATGCGCATATATTCTGGCAGTGCTCAAGAATTCATAGTTTTGGGGAAACTGTACACTCCACTATCAATGACATTTTTCATCTTCATATTCCTAGATCATTCAAAGTACTTTATCTATGAGATCTTACTATTAACTTGAAAAGAAGGATAGGATATCTATTTAAGTTATTATTAGCAATAAGTAAAAAAAGCTATAACTAGGCCCACATGGAATCTGCACGTGCAGATATCTACAGATTTTTAGCCCATCATTGAGTCTATGTATTTATTTGTGTAAATGTGTGTACGTTTTTATTTATTTGTTGAATTTTTAAATTCATTTCACTAATATTTTGTGATATAATAATAGTAATATTAAAATGTTCATAGGATTTATTTACAATGCAGTTTGTAAAGTAATATTTTCTGTCTTTTAGTAGAGGTATTATATGAGAAAGTTGCTTTGTTTACCATATAAGTGGATCTAATTGGATCTGCATTGTAAACATTAAAAAAATAGTAAAATATGCATTAGGCATCACTGTGGCGCAGTGGATACGAGAGGCACGATCGACTCACAGCAAGAAGGTAGAACAAATACTATGGAAGTCAATGGTTACAGGTTTCCAGCTTTCTTCAAAATATCTTCTTTTGTGTTCAGCAGAAAAAAGAAAGTAAAACAGGTTTTGGATATTTTGGATAAACTTTCTTTTTTATTTTACATTTTTAGATTTGTTTTTATTTGTATGCTTTTTTGTGTGTAGTAGCAGAAATGTAAAAACATTACTTGTTGATCTCTTTAAGACAATAGTATGTCGATTCTAAGAGCTGAAGTCATTTCACAACAATTCAAACATCCAGTTTCAACTTTTATCCAGAAAGATTTCACTAAATTTATGTGGACGTCTTCTTGGCAGCCTTAAAATGTTTATTCAGGGAGAGAACGAAACTTTCAAAACGTCTTTTTATGCTCCCAAAACTCTCAAGGAGGAAAACAAACTGTATTTCTACCCACTAGAGGTACCGTAGAAGAGTAGCAGAATCTGCCTTTCTCCACCCCAAAACGAGAGGAGAAGCCAAATTTAGGTCCGCCACAAGCCAAGAATGGAAGCATGACCAGCAGGTTGCAAAACTCCCAGAGAGAGAGCAAAAAAAGGAGCTTTCCCTCATATTTTACCATTCAACCTCCTGAACTCTAGAAAGCTTGCGTTCCTTCTCACGCTAAACAAGAACAAACAGCCTACCTACAGTACAGTACATCCCACAGACAAATCCAGATACTTACTCTACTCTATAAACCTAACTGGAGTTAAAAAGAAACGTTTCTATGTATAAAACGGGCTGGCTGCAGCTGTTCATGAGCTCACCCTATCACAGAGTAGCAGGAGTTTAAAGCGGAACGCCACATAATGATAGAGGGTGCAGAAGCAGGCATCCGTTTATCCCGACAGAAGCATAAAAACCACTCGGCTGTGGTCAGTCTCAGCTTTGCCCTGCTCCATCAGCTCTACATCACAACCAAACACACTCTGCTCCATATAATAATGACATAACAACAGTGACTGAATGTATTCTTTAGTGGTTAAAGAGGGCGTCTGGGTCGCTGTGGGACAGCAGGTTCTTTGTGAGGGATGTTTATCGTCTCTCTACGTGTCGGTTTTAGAAACATCTGCTTGACAGGAGGAGCAGACAGGAGCTCTGCTTTCTTTATGCATACAGCGAGTGCAACAAGGCTTTCATCACTGGTGTACAATACAAGATTTCCAACTATCTATTCAATGTTTGGTACAGGGATCTCTCACAAATATGATTTGAATTGTTGTACTTAGTTTGACCAGAGATCATCAACACTGAATTGCATTGTTGTTTAGCAATGGAATTAGAAGGATCAAGAAAAACAAACTGATGAAGGCGACAAAAACAACACGCTTGTGTATGTGTGAAGGGATTGAAAGTTTTTATCTTTTCTAAATGAGTACAAGATGTGTCATCGCTCATATCTTTTAAAAAGATGGTAAAAGTCAAAGGCATAAATTGGTTTTTACATTACGCAATCATTGGGCAACACATCACAAGAAAGAGACACACACTACCCGCTTTTTTTTAAGCTCACACATGTGCTTTAAATTGTTTTTGCTCTACATTTCTCTTGTTTGTTTGTTTGTTTAAAATGTAGATCTGGATTGTACCATAATTCTGAATAGACAACTGAACAAAACCAGTAATTTACCAAAGGTCCTGAATTTTTATTTGATTTAAAAAACATGTAATTTGTAAAAAAAGGAAAGAAAAAAAAAAGAAAGAAATTAAATTTTAAAAGCAGTCTGAAAAAATATTCAACAACTTGATCATTAAACTTCACGTTTCATTCATCATACTAGATGAATCTGCATTTTGCATGAATCTCTTGAATGAACAATTCAATGACAGTTTTCTTATGGTTGCCTGTCTGCACCTATTAACATTAAAGTGTTGCTACAACCTTCATTTGAAGCGTCAAACAGCTTTTTTAAGGTGATTTTGATTTCTGCTACAGGCATCAATGTTTAGATCCCAACTATGTACGTGAAAACCAAGCGATGATCAGTTTAAAATCATTTAAAGCACGCCAAATCATTGATTAGCCACTTATTTTGTCATTATTTGTCAAGATATAGACAAGTTAAAACTAGTATTGCTCTTTGCAGTTCGAAATTTGACTAAATTTCTGTCAGTAACACTTACAAAATGTTAGATGTCATATAGCTCATAATAACACGTGTTAGCTACCTTCACATATAATTGAGCATGTTTGCTAATTGGATGATCCCTATCGACTCCCTGGTGGAGCACACGTCAGTGCCTTCAGAACTGTCAATGAGTTGCTATGGTTACTACTACCAATGTTTAAGGATAGCCCATTTGTTTCCTGAGGATTAATCTATTTTATTCCACACCATTCAGCCAGAATCAATCATTTTAACAGACCTTGGAATAAATACCGTTATCCCAATACCTCTGTGACAATCTCAATGATTGAAACACGGAATTAATAATATTGGCTGAAAAGACTAAAGATATGACCACACATAAGCCAATTTTCAATAATGAAATAAATTGTGATCATGAACATGCATAAAATCAATATCATAGGCGCTTAAAAATCTGTGAATAATTATTTATTATTTCAATTTTAAGTGTGCTTTTTAAGAATATTCAGATTGTTGTATTTCAGTGGTTGTTTATTACAGCATCAAATGCCTGAAGATTTATTAGGTAATTTATTTTCACATTAATTAATACATCATTTTACATTTGACTATTCATGTGCCTTTTGTTCTTTAACGTTGTACAGTAAGTTTCCATTTGTCATCCCGCTCTCATGCTAGTTAATACATAATCAACAAAATGATTCACAGAGAGAGCAAGTTATTTTGATTGAACAACTTTTAAAGTCATTTTGACTTTAAGCCCCCAGGCTTTAAACATTTTTAGAAAGATCACCTGAACGGTCTTTTCCTCACCTGTATGAGTCTCTGTAGCTCATGGTGTCATGTCCAGAGTCCTCCTGATCATCTTCGTTCACTTTGAAACACACTCTCTTGTTTCCGCAGTGCTCAGTCTTATCTTGGTCTGTCTCCTCTGGGATGGGGGAGGTCGAGGGGCCGCTCTCGAATGATGGAGGCTCAGAGCCCTGCGGTTGTGTTGGTCCAGTTATCGATGACAGAAGTCTAAACGACACAGATTCACAGTGTTATGGAAACTGATTACATGAATTGTTTTAATAAATGATGTGCGTATTACAATATGCAATATTTATTCAATTTTAAAATATTATTTAATATTAACTATTCTTTAAATATTAAAGTAATTTGCTTATGTTGCATTTATTGTAAAAATTTGTAAATATACTTTGAATAAAATATTGAATTAAATATTCTTATTTTTTTTTTCTTATCTTTATTGTATATAATAAATAAAGCAAACCACGTTTTGCCACGTTCGTTGTCTGTGTGGATTCATAGCAGCTAACGTTTCAGGGAAATTAAAAAGATATTGGGTTGTCATAATTACGTTTAGCCTTTTTCATCTTCCAAGCCACACGGGGCATAATGTAATTTGGGGGCCCGTCCAGGATCTTTTCTCAGATTCGAGGAAGCGCGGATACTTTTGGTCGCCCATATTTACCCCTGGGAGTAGCTGCTGTGACCCGACACAAACATTGTGGAAATATTGAAGCTATGTAACTTAAATTGGATAATAATATGATAATAATATGTATTATAAATTTGATAATTCTTTGTAAGAGACAAGAGATAATAAGACTTTTTAATGATTGTTTACATGCTTATATGCTGTACATTTTAAAACGGTCTATTTAGTTTAGATTTTTTGAAAATGACAGCTTTCTTAGAAGTTTTTGTGAACGTTTTCACAACTGAATGAAATTAGAAAAAAATATTTATAACAAAAAATATATAAGACAACATGCTTTTGTTACTAGTTAATAGAACTACACAGAGTGTACAAAGTGAGTTAAGTGTTTTAAGATAACACGGACAAAGTGTCCCTAGTTGAACAAACACCCTTTTTTTTTTACTAATGAACTTTGTTCTTTTATAGGACAGAAACGTGTAGAATGACAGAAAGCCACTTGGAGAGAGACATTGTGGAATGTGATTGGGAAATGACTCCATTTCACTGACAATTAACTTCTACATCAGCACATGCAGGCCACTGAATAACAAACATTCGTTCCTCCTGAGAGGCTGTTGAAATGTTTCCTCTGCAGTCATCTGTTATGGCTTCAGCCTCATGTTTTTTCTGTCTAAACCATAAATATTTTTAGACTGTCATAAAAGAACATCCTGAAGATTAGAACTCCAGGAACTCGAAGCAGAACTTGTGAAAAATCTGCTAAACCATATTCTGAGAAAGTCATTGTTGCCTTTGAGTGATGCACATATTTTTTTTTACCATGCAATAAACAGTTTTTGTATGATGCAATTATATTTTTATTTCTGTTTTCAGCATTAAATATTAGAATTTTAATATTAGTTTTTTATACTGTATAATACATATAACTATTTAAAATAACTATTGTTTTTGTTATTATGATTCAAATTAAATTTATAAATGTCCACATTTTCTACAACACCCCATAAAAAATTACATATATTTTAAACAATTTCACAACACAGATGCTACTTACACATCTATCTGGGCCACGTATTGCTTCATCTCTCGGACTGCAATGTCCAGGCGGTTATAGAGGCAGATATAATTGTCCTGGCTCTCAGTGTCTTCCTGTTTTAGGAGGAAGCTGAGACCTCCCTCTTCATGTTTCCTGCTGTCCTCTGAGTTCCCTTCACCGTTCTCAGTCTCTTCATCCAAACTCTGGCAACTGAAGGACGGAGCCCCCATGCTGGTCACACAGTGCACGGAGTGGGACATGGGATTCAGGTTCGCTGCAGGAATACATTTTAGATTAATAAGTCAACAAAAAGAAGCAATCATGCAGCATAATGGAATTTGTAGCCATCCAGTCTGGAATATTTTAAGCAAAGTTGTCTCACAATTTGACTTAAAGATGACTTTGTTGACGAACAACTTAGACTTTTATTTCTAATGCTGATGATACAAAAGGTGAATTTTGAGCAATTTTGCAAAGCAATGTTGCCTGGTACTTTCCTATTAAACTTGGGCAACCATGTTGTATCTGTAACCCATTGCACTAATTATTTACCCTGTGTATCACCTGGTTGCCAATGTATGGGATAATTTCCTAAAGCTGCCCAATAACATTGTTCAAAACGTTGCTCTGTGTATCATCAGGCTATCAATTAAAAACAACATATAAAGGAAAAAATATAAAGAAAATAATGTTGTCCTTAAAAAAAAGTGACCCAAACGAGCCCTATCATACACCTGGCACAATAAGGCGCAAGATGCGTTTAGTGCCATTTTTTTTTGCAATTTTCAGACCAGTGCAACCCTAATTTTCACATTTTGTACCACATTGTTTAAATCGCAAATCCATTTAAGCCACTTTGTGGACTCATGGGCGTTCCGGTCTAAAATGTAGGTGTGTGTAACAGACGTTCTTCGTATGGGAACTCTTTTTTTCAGTTTATTCACGACAATTTGCATTTATATGGAATTATAATATTACAATTATTTATTATATGCATATTTATATTTGTTTTAATAAAAACAAGTTTAGATTTGTCCACCAGTCAGGTTTTAGGGAGTCTGCATCACTATATGGGGCATAAGAATAGGACATGTGTTTGGATATAACTCAGTTTTTTGACCACACTTTGTTATTATTGTTCATTTTTTCATTTTCTAAAAATTAGAACTGAATTAAGAAATAGTTTTGAAACAAATCTTTGCACTTAACAAACAAAATTAAATATGAAGCTAATGGATGTCTTTAATGGAGTGCTTACAACACCATTTTCTCATCCACGAAAGTAAAGGAGTAAAGAGTGAAAGTAAAGAGAAAGCAAAGAGGCTAAATGGAGGAGGCTCGTTCTTTATCCTCGCGCTGAAGACGGTTTGCTGAACTGTTTACTAAAGCATTTTGTTTTTCCCCTTACAAAGTCCACCATGTAAATAGCAAATGCACCTTGTTATGCTCAAAACACACCCATAACTCATTAAGAGAATAAGCACAACCCTGTTAGATCATCTGCCAGGGTGAAGAGCGTATTTTTTCGTCCTTAAAATAGCAAAAGTGGATTCAGACATGCCCTTAGTGCTTTTGCGCCATACGATCTAGACTGTACGCCTAGATTGTGAAAAAAACCAGCTCAAAGTTTGTAATAGTGTACATATTTACAGTACGTATATTTATTTACTAAAAAGCAATTACTGTCATACAATCAACATAAGTGTCATTTTTCATTTCAGATGTGGTGAATAAGCTGTAAGGTTTTTAAAGTAAGTATTTCAAAGATGATGTTTGATTTATTCTTATATGCAACATTAGGAGAATTACATCGCACTTTATATTAAGTGGCTTAAAATTGGTTGTGTATAATTCTTAGAATTGGGTTCAATCTTGCTTCAAATATATTCATCTGGAGTCTAAGGCAATAAGTTATTCTTTCCATCATAAATTTCAAAATTTTTTGATCCATTATTCATATGTAGGAGGGTCTCATCTGAGCCAGTTAGACGTAACACATTTTAGTGCTGCAGAAAACAACATTTAAAATTTTTATGGTGCTTTTTGAGGTGAGCTATAGGTAAGGTTAGGGTGTTTATAGGTAGGTTTAAGGGCAAGCTAAGGTTTAAGGGATGGGCGGTTTAAGGTTTAAGGGATAAATACATCAGTGTATTTATAAATCTGATTACAGAAAACAATAACAGATGTATTTAAATGCAGATAAAAATGTAACTAATGAAATTAAAATGCAGATAATCTCTAAAATACAATGCAAAAAACATGTATGTGCACAATCGGTACATTGTACCAAATTATTAATTTAAATGTAAGTACATAGTTATTAAGGCCACTTAATATTAATTGAGTTTGGATTTTATTCCATCAATGTTATGTAATAATGATCATTACACCCGAATACGCAATAATGATTGGCGTAAGATTAATGCATTTAAGTGTTATATTGCCGTCTAGAGACAAGCTCGGTAGGTTTGGACCTTCTGAGACTCAATAAAACAGAAGACCGAATGGTTGAAAAGCAGTGAGGCGTATTCATGCATGTGGTAAAGCCATGGACCATGAGACTTTAGGCCTACAGAGAAGAGTTGCAGAGGAATTTTAAACATCTCTGACCGTGAGACAACTGCAGAGCAGATGTGTAGCGGAGAGAGCAAAATAAAAAGCTCTCATGCTGTGGAGCATAAGGAACAAGGCATTATGTGGTTCTTTTCCCAGCTACACATGGTGGCTAGACAGTAAGTTGGGCTAGAGAAATCTGAGCAGGTGGAGCCAAAAATATAAGCCAGATGGAGCAGCCTCACCTCTTGTGGTCTGAGGGATGTCCTCTTGAATTTAGAATTTTCAATTTCAAATATATATATAGCTGTTGTGCAGTTGTATCATTTAGATATACTGCTGCTAATCATAAATGACAGCATTTTTCAAAAATATCTCACACCTGACTAAAAGTCACACCAGGTCAATTGTTGAGAGATAAAGCATATTAATGTTGTTTTTTAAATATAAGTTCCTTCAGAATTACTGTATGTTTACAGAATTGAAATGTTTACAGAATTACTGTAGAATATGATTAGCTCTCATTATTTTCAAATGATATTTATTTTCAGTTCAAAGCACGATCTTTAAATGTAAAATACTCAGAACAGAAAAGGAAATAAAAAAGTATAAAGCAAATAATGAACTATAATGGCATTTACTATATTTAATATTACACTAAAGCCTAAATTAAATCAGCAATAAATTAATTATTTTTTTAACAACATCTCCAACTCTGGAGTGCTGAGTTTACAAATCTATATATGACGGAAGAAGCTATGGTTTGCCTTCTTAAATAAAGCCTGAAGACTCATAAACAGTGATGATAAGAGTGAGATGCAGGCCTCGGGGAGTGGAAGACTGAAGGCCTGTGGGATTGAGGAGGATGACATCACTAAAAGCTGCTTGTTATGGCCTAATGGTGTCTTAATGGAGGTCTGATGGAGACACTTTAAAAAGGCTCTGGATCACTTTGGGAATAGAAGGCAATGCATTTTACGAGACCTAGGAGGTTTTCACCATAAAGCTTAATTACTCTTTTACAACTTTCAATGATTGTATTGTGGAGATTTGGTTTACTCAGCCCATAAGCTGATTCTACAGTGTAAATAATTCCTGAGGAAGTCATTTGGAGGGATTTTAACATGGTCATATTTAACTGAAATCAATTCTTAGACTTAAAAAAAAAATCTAGTCTATATAACTCATTTTGTTTAGATTTTATGAGAAGGAAAATTAATAAAACTCATTATAGAATAAAACAACAAATAAAAAAGCAGAGTATTGGAATCCCTTTAGTTATAAATTGCTACCATAACTATGCACCTTGGTCAGGATCAAGGCCGAAGAAGGAGTTCTTGCGTCCAAAGCGGATGCTAAAGGCCCGTCCTGCTGAGGAGGTATTTTTCGGGCAGGACACCTGCATCAGGTTAAGGTGACAGTTGGTGGGGACGAAGTCCATGCAGCCCAGAATGTGCGGTTTAGTGCTCGCCTGCTTAAACGTGGGCCAGGCCTTCGTCTGCAGTTCCTCTACAAACTGATGAGGACAGAATATAAAAGCACAATGAAATCATACTTAATATCTGTTAAATATTAGATTTTTAAAAACTGACATTAAATAAATTTAAAAAATATATATTTGTAGTTTATATAGTGTTCTCAAACTCTGTCCAGGATCCTGCAGATTTTAGCTCCAACTTGCCTCAACACACCTGCAAGGATGTTCCTAGAAAGCCTAGTAAGAGCTTGATTAGCTAGCCCAGGTGTGTCTGATTGGAGTAGGAGCTAAATTCTACAGGACACCGAACTTCCAGGACCGAGGTTGAAAATTCATGGTGTATATGAACCTAATGCTGGCTTCACACCAAATGTCAAGATACCACACCTATTGCTCCACTCACTCTAGTTTACTCACTGGATTTTTAACACATCTCATGAATGCTCGACTTGTGTAAAATAATTTTTTTACTTCGATGGAAAACACAACTAAGTCAAATATTCCATGAGTGTGGCATGCACAACACACATTTCACATCACCTGCACTGACTTTGAAAGAATTTACTCACATTAACCCTTAAATTGCATTTGTTAAACCCAGCATAAGGCCCTAATTTAGTCACAGTGAAGATATTTTAGATTTTTTGTAAGTAAACTACTTTGCAGAAAAGGTATGATACATTTGGTTAACTTTTAGCAAAGATCCAGAGGCTCATTAAGGCTCATTAATAAAAACATGAACGCATAGCAAAAGACCAGTTACAATAGCATTTGATCTGGTGACAAATATTTTAGGACTCGCTTTACAATGCATTAGCTATAAGGTGTCTAAAATTTTTTCCATTATTTACTATAGATAATTCTAACATAACACGATCTTAGTGGATAGCTCAAAAAAAAAAAAAAAAAAATTCTGTTATCAGATACTCACTCTTGATAATTTTTGATGATGCTTTCATTTTTTAGTTAACTATCCATTTAAATCTTAACAACAAGATGCATATCTCACCTGCTTATAGCTGCTAATGCGTTTATCTATGCTCTCCAGCTTGGTGTCACAGATGTTTCGAAACTCAAACTGTGGCATCGTCACAACCTTATCATTCAGAGCCATTAGCTGCCGACAGCTCTTCACAAACAGACTATCATCCTTCACAAAAGCTTTCAGTATCTGAAACACAGGAACAAACAATAGGTTAGATATATATACATATATACAAAGGTATTGCCTTCTTTGGATATCCATCTTAGAATTTTCTATATGTATATGCATAGGCAAAATAATGGATTGTCATAAACAAAATGCAAAAAATGACACATTTATTGTTTGACCCTGGTGTGTCTGACCTTTGCAGTAAGGTTGAAGCAGCCCTTGGGCTCCACCATCTTCTCCAGCACGCAGTGTTTGATGCCTGCAGGGCTGACATACTCATACACAACCCCATGTTCAACATGAACATTGTCTACATTCAGACTGACCAAAGGACCATCATCAGAGATGGACAACTGCTCCAGCCTTCTTACAGAGCCTAAAAAAACACAGGCATAAAGGATAAAGAATTTAACAGGAATACTGTACATCACATTACTTATATACAAAACATATATCAGGGTTTGTACCGGTTTCATCAAGTCAAATTTAGGACTTTTAAAGACCTTTTTAAGACGATTAAAATCAAAGGTCAGACTTAAACATGGCTAAACTCTAAGAATTATTTCTAATGGCCCAGTTAAAATATATTTTATTGTGGGAAGATAAACCAAATTGTGTTGTCGTGCGCGTACTGAAGAGCGGTGTTGTCGCGCGCGTACTGAAGAGCGGTGTTGTCGCGCGCGTACTGAAGAGCGGTGTTGTCGTGCGCGTACTGAAGAGCGGTGTTGTCGCGCGCATTCTGCTGATCAGCGGTGTTGTTGCGCACATACTAAAAAAAAAAGGGAGGGGGGGGGGGTTGCGCGCGTACTCAAGAGCGGTGTTGTAGCACACCTACTGAAGAGCGGTAGGATGGAGTGGGGCTGTGTCGCGGGGGCACTTTTGATCATTTTGGAACGGCACTTTGTATCCAAGACTAAAAAGGGCATGTGCACTGCACAGGTTGAGCCCTATGTGTGCACGTGCCTGTTGTGATGGAATGTTAGCAATTGGATGTTGGGTGTTTACATGGACATAGGAAAATTAAGACTTGTTTATAATGATTTATGACTTACAACACAATAATTCAGTGATTTTAAGAATTTTAAAGGCCTAAAATTTAAGACATTTTAAGACCCTGAGGATACCCTGATATATACATTTTGGGTCAAGCCTGAAACTATTTATACCACTGGGGTATGAATAACTTCGGATTTCAGACTTGACTGTACAAATTACTGCTCAAGAGTTTGGTTTGAGCACTATTTTTTACATAATTTTGTAAGCACCATAGACACTGAGGTAGACAAGCGACTAGATAGAAATTAGAAATACTGTAGGAAGCATTTTTATTCAATTAACAAACTAACAACAGTAAATAATATAAACAAAAGGAAAATTTGGTCCTCAGTGTTTAAGACATGGTTGTGGCCATTTACTGATATGGTAAAACCTCCAATATTGTGAAAAAGTGTTATATTTTGGAAATGTAAGATTAAAAAACAGCTGCTTGTTTTGTCATAAACTGAATACATTATATTATTTGAATACACTGAATTAATATATATGAATTTTCAACAGCAATAAATAATCAAGTGTCACATTATCATTAATGCTAATTCAGTTCTTGCAAAGAAATGAGTAAGAAACATTTCTTTTTGTCAATGTGTGCAGCTTGAATGAAAATGTATTAATATTATAAATGTATATTGTCAGTTTTTTAAGGATGAAAATACTGTGACAGTTCAATGTATGAAACTATTATTTATTTAAATTCACAAAATACGACATGGAAAAAGACTCTTTGGTCTTGGTAGGAGCTCATGAACTTGACAAAACCTTTCATTCAAAACAACACTAGATCTATTGTCCCCCTATTGTTCTGGAAACAATAATAAATTTTAAGGTACACCTGCCACACTGAGTTTTTTTTTTCCCAGCAAACAAACAAACAAACACGCACGCACGCACGCACGCACGCACGCACGCACGCACGCACGCACGCACGCACGCACGCACGCACGCACGCACGCACGCACGCACGCACACACACACACACACACACACACACACACACACACGCACGCACGCACGCACGCACACACGCACACACACACACACACACACACACACACACACACACACACACTACCTGTTCCATTAGTGCAGCCGTCTTCTGAATCTGAGCCATTCTCACAACCCCTAAAAGACATCTGCTCCTCCACATCCTCATACACTCTGTACGCCCACTGACCACAGCTCTGGGGCACAAGGAAAAAAAACAACAATATATCACAAAGAGAGGAAACAGGTACTATATAGGGTATCAGAAACAAACAACCCTTTGGATCACCATACGGGGTTCAACATATTGTGTAGAAACACAAAGCAGAGCAAATGCAGTGCTGATTCTCACAGTGTCTTGCTGCTCCAAAACAGGCTGATAGCCACTGAAGTGCTCCAGGACTTCCTGATAGCCGCTCTGGTTCATGTTGTTGCCGTTGACTTTAAGCACACACTGACCGGGCTGAAGACCTGCTGCTGCTGCCTCTGAGCCTGTATACACACAAAAATGATGCTTATAATGGGCAATGACCCTAAGTCAGTGTTTCTCAACCACATTCATGAAGGCCTACCAACACTGCATGTTTTAGATGTCTCCACTGTTCTCTAGGAAAGTAGTTGAGAAATACTGCCTTAAGTGATGCAAATGCATTTTTAATGACAAATGGTTAATAACGCTAGACATTCTATAAACGAAGACCCTCTTTCTATCTTGTAATAATGTGCATTTCAGTCATCTGATTGTAAATAGTTAGCAGACACGCCTAACCGTTTTTACTTGGTATTGTGTTTAGTGCATCCTGTTTGACCAGAGATTCATTCACACAGAATGAGTTTTTCCATGCCAATATTCCCCATTATTTTTATAAACAAGCACACTGGACAGCTGCGTCATGCTATCATCTCGCATTTTTGCAGTGGTTTCCACAATTTCAAGTTTTACACGCAGCACTGCCCATAAATGTCAGTTCCAAAGCAGTGGATCAATCAGAAGAACTTGGTGGGGCAAGCGGTGCAAGCTTCTGTTTACAGTAGAAGCTGACATGACAACTGTTTTATCTGAGGCAACATGGCAGAGGAGCCAATTCTTTAAAAACTGGTCCCAAGCACTGCATACTGTGGTTTTACTCACAAAGACACGTTCTGTGAGAATGGTCCCTTATTTTGTCAAGCTCAACATCACTTTTATAAGACAACCTCACACAAGTAGAATAAGCAGGAAAACAAACAAATGAAAAGGATGTGGGTCACAACCATGATTAGATCGTAATTCATCTGGTTTGGTAAAACACAGTGATGTGTTAATACCTTGTTTTGGTGCAATTTGTTGTCATTGGTGGTAGGTAGATCTACTACTAATGACGTACACTCTAATGAGAGCCAAAAAACATGTATTAGCAAAGTTTTTTACAGTCAACAGAATGTGGGCAGAATCAAAACAAAGTGTAATGAAAAATTATATTTACATCTTATTACACTAATATGTTTTACGTTTAAAACGCACAAGTTTCAGTACGGTTAAGCCATCCGTCCACACTACGCCAGAGTTTTCAAGTGCCGAAAACAGAGCTTTTTTAAAACGCTGAAGAGGCCATTTTCATTTTAAAACGCTGCTGCTCCGTGTTAGTGGGGAAAATGAAGACATCAGAAAACGGAGGCAGGGCTGTAGACATTCGCCTATGATTAGGGCTTTTTCCTCAATATTAAGTCGCCTTAACACACATTTCAGTCCTGCATCCTCTCCTTGTAAGTTGTGGAAAATATACTCCCGAGGATATGTCGGGTTAATTTTCAAAGGGAACTGTGTAATTTATAACCTTATTCACAATACCCAGGTTACACTTGTTTCACTTTCTAACAAAAAAAATAGTATAAGGAACTGCCTATTTTAATTTTGATATAAGCAACTTTACAGACACCAAAAATGTTGAGGCGTCGTGTAGCTGCATATTTATATGACCATTATCTTCACTGTATGCGTATTTATAACAAAACGGAGCCTATAACATAACTGCCTGCCTTCATTTTCATTGAAAATACGAAACATACCCTGTTTCTTTTGATGAATATCAGATTTAATGATCAATAATAACCATTATAAAAGTATAATAATATAGGAAATAAAGGCAAGCAATCAGTCAAATGTGCAGAATCAGTGTATGTGGTAACATAAATTAATATATTAACTTTGCACTCAGCCAATACAAGCTATGGGAGAACAAGTAATAGAATCAAAAGACCAGTCGGAGAATATGCAGTTAGATATGGACAAACAGATGAATTAAATATCAGGTATAACAAATATAGTGAGATTAGATCCTTGATGAACAGTCCGACGTGCACAGCTCTCATATGGATAGATTTGCTCAAAGCACACTGCATTGCATGCCAAAGTGTGTGTGTGTGTGGTCACGTGATGTGTGTTTTCAGTGGTGTAGTGTGGATGGAGAGTTGTTCAGAAACACTGGATGATGGATCATTTTTAATTTTAAAATGCTGTTTAACTAAAACTAAAATGTATTATAAACAGGGCATAAATCCAAACCAGTTTTGTGACCGATGTGATGTTGCATCAGTCCATCAAAGTTTGTTGTGCTTCAATAAATTTTAAATGCAATGTGGGTTTCTGCTTCTTTACTGCCCATGATTCTTTAATATCTACTGATGCTTTTATTCTTTACAGCGTGTAAAGTTTCTTTAGACTATAATAATCATATTTGAAACTAACAAAATAGTTATTTTACGAACTGTTCACTGAAATCATCTTTGAATAACCAATCATTCGATAACATTTAGTTTAGCTTTTTATAATGCATGTACTTACAGTTACCTGTCCTGATATGTCAGCTCAATGAAAAATGAAAGATAATAAATCTCATTATGCCTATGATGAGAGAGTGTGCAACAACAAAAAAATTTCGAGAGCCAAAAAAATAGCAGAGATGTATAGATTTGAATTGCATGATTTCGATGTCTTGCAGCAACAAAAAGATTTAAAATACAGGAAGAACATATAATTACTATATATATATATTAACGTGAAAATTTCACCTATTCTCACTTCTGCCTTTAATAGAGCACTTATTCTGGAATTTACACCCCCTGTATTCAGGGGCACTTGCAGTGATGAAAGCTCCCATAATGACAGATCATAAATCTCAGCTTTTGTCTAAGTGCCCTGAAGATGAGCTAACCGCTTTCACTTCAAAAGCTACTAGAATGTGCTTTTTTTCCAATCCAGAAACATGTGCAAGGACGCTGAGTTTGGGTTCAGTTGTTGAAGAGCTCCAGATGCCGATCACATGACCACGGCAGCCTGGTGTCACGAATTTGCTTCATTTGAAGGCTTTTTATAGTACATAACCATCTGTCTTGCAGGTTAGGAGGGAATGTGATACTTTCCTTATTTCAGAATGACGTGTGTGATTTTTTACGAAGAGAAAAAAAAGCTGAATGGGTCTGGCCATAATTATTTATGAACTTGATGATGTGCGGGTGTTTTTAGCTCATAAACAATGAGAACTCACCTTTCTTCACTGCATGAATGTGAGGTGGACAAGAACCAGAGAGAACAAACGGAAGGGTGCCATGAACATCTGGGATCTTTACAATCCTATTAGACACACAAACACACACACACAAGAACACAATATGCATTTTTTCCTCTCTGTGCTGTTAAGCAGAATATTTCTTTTCAGTGATATCTTTATTAGGGACACATTAAACTGTCTACATCAAAAACAATAAGTGCCCACAGCTGTTTAAACATTAATGCATTCTCTTTTGAAAGCAATGTTTTGTAGTGCAACTATAATACCAGTAGTGTCCATTTACACTGTACGTGGTTACATTTAACAGGTCTGTGTATCTGATTTCTTCCATGAACTTGGACTCACTCTTTGTTCTTGGTGGCCACCAGCAGTCTGAGTGAGCGGCGTATACAGAAAGACTGGTTGATCATGGTCTCCACTTCAGAAAAGGGCCTCAGGAACACCAGGTCCTCATTAATGGAGTAGATCTTTCTCCCCGGCTGCAGGCCTGCCATCTGCGCAAAAGGCAAAACATGGAAATGAACGGAATAAACATCAAGAATCCAGCTGACAAAAATCAACAACGAGAGGAAAGCAAATGAGGATGTCATTCATAACACTTTTCGTTGCTGTGCGTGAGCTTGGGGAAAAGAGATAAGTGATATGTTAATGAGGATTATTGGATGAATTGAGAGAAAACGCACCTTTATGGCAAGAGAGCTTTATATAGCTTAAAAGCTTTATAAGATGTAATCTGGACTTTCAGATCACCGGGCAGTTCATTTGATGGTGTGATTAAAAATGTGTGATTGTAAGGAAGAAAGGAAGGCAAGAATGAAGGAGCTATAGAAAAACAAGAGAAGAGGAAAAAAGAATAAAAAAGATTAATAAGATGAAAGATGGAAAAATAAAAAAGAAGGAAACAGCACAAAGAAAAGGAACAAAAAAGAAAAAAGAAAGGTAGGAATTAAGGAACTAAAAGTTTGGAATGAAAGAACAAAACACTTAAAGTTGACAGGATGGTAATGATGAAACAAGGGAGGAAAAAAGTGAAGAAGTTAGAAAATGAGAGGAAGCATGCGAGGAAGGAAGATCATGACGAAGGAAGTGAGGGAAGAATGTGAGTAAGAAAGTGAGAGAGGAAGGAAGAAAGGAAGGATGAACTTAAGGAAGAACATAAGGAAGTGAATAAGGAAGGAAGTGAGGGAGAAGCAAAGTGAAAAGTGAGTAAGGAAATGAGGAAAAAAGGAAAGAAATGAGGGAGGGAGGAAGGAAGAGTGGAAGAAAGGAAGGAGCATGTGAGGAAGGAAGGAAGGAAGTATGGAAGAAAGGACGGAAGAAAGGAAGGAAGCAAGTGAGGAAGGAAGGAAGGAAGGAAGGAGCAAAGGAAGGAAGAAAATTAGGGAGGAAGGAAGGACAATAGAAAGAAGGGAAGCACATGAGAAAGAAAGGAACAAAAGAACCACATGAAGAAGGAAGAAAGGAAAGAAGAAGGACGCGAGGAAGGAAGTGGAAGAAGAAAGTGAGGAAATAAGAAAGAAAATTAGAAAGAAAGGAAAGAAAGTAGGAAATGAGAGAGTAAGGTAGGAAAAAAGGAAGAAAGCATGTGAGAGAGAAAAGAAGTGAGGGAAGAAGAAAGAGAAAGAAAAAAGGAAGGAAGTAGGGAGAGAAGAATGGAAAAAGGAGGGAGAAAGAAGGGAAGGAAAGAAAGAAAGGAAGCATGTGAGTAAGGAAGGAAGGGAGGAAGGAAGGAAGGAAAGAAAAAAGGAAGGAAGCACATGAGGAGGGAAGTGGGTGAGGAAGAAAGTGAGAAAGGAAGGAAGGTAGAAAGGAAGGAAGGAAGGAAGGAAGGAAGGAAGGAAGGAAGGATGTGAGGAAGAAAAGAAGCAAAAGCATATAAGGAAAGCGCAAAAGACCTCATAAAAGACAGGAAAAAAGAAATAAATAAAAGTGGGAAGGAAGAAAAGAAAGGAGGATGAAAGCAGGAAAAGAATAAATGAAAGGTTATCGAAAGAAAAAAAACCTACACATTTGTAACAGAACTTTGTTAGCTGTAAGAAAGGAAGGAATAGAGGGATCAGCGAATAAATTTAAGCAAAAAGAAGGAAAGAGAGCATGAAAACAAGACAGAAAGGGCAAGTTTTGAAGAAGAAGAGAAGTGTGAGGACTCTGTGGAGAATATGATGGGACATGCTTAATTGCTTGTCCCACATCTCCAGAGAGCAGAGCTGTGAAGACCAAGGCAGTGGAATGAATTAAGCAAGCGTGTCCTGAACCCGACACGTCAGCTCATGACTGCAGATCTGAGCGTCCCGTGATGCAAATGTGTCAGGACACACAGCGGTTCTACTCATCTACTACAATAATCAACCAATACAATCACACTCCAGTCTTCTGCAGATGGTCCATTGAGCAGAAGTGTGACATTTTAACGTGGACAGAATGTCTCGTGTCAGGTCTAACACACACCAAGGGGATAAAACAAGTGGTGGTTTGGAACTTAACTATAAATATCTACCAATCTTTATCTATAAATATCTGGCAGAGCTGTACAGATCATGAACACAAATAACCCTCTGCACTCAAAATAACGCATCCAAGCTGAAGAGTCCTCCTCTAAATGATAGATAATGATCATCATTTATTCCCCAAGGGAAGACAAATCAGATTAGATCAGCACTGCACATCCAACTCAAGACCTGGTAAACAATCTCAGCTAGACTAGACACCAACAACAGACTTTCAGAGCTTGGCCTTCAACTGAGGTTTAAGATAGGTGACTATTTTATAAGAGAACTCCACACTGTAGACAAAAATAAATGGACATCTATCAGTTTGTATTACAGTGGAGCGTGGCAGAATTCAGGGATGCAGCACTTGCTCTATTTACTATATTCATATACACACTGGCCAATTTTTTAGGTACATCTTGCTAATACCCGATTGTAGATCTTTTGCCTTCAGATCTCCGTTGTTCCACAAGATGGTAGAAATATTCCTCAGTAGTTTTGTCTCATGATAGAATTACAGATTTGCTGGCTACTCATGCATGATGGGTGTTCTGTTGATTTGTCCTACCTCCCATTCAAAAAGTAGATAGCACAATTCAATAACACAATATGCTACCCGACAGATTTTGCTACCTGTTTAAATTTTAATGTAGATTAGTGTGATATGAAGCTTTAATATTGCTCTTACCTACCTAATCCCTAACCCAAACTATTCAAACACAGTGTTGGTAGCACTGTAATATGACGGGTAGGATAGGGGAATTTCCCATTCCAGCTCAACCCAAAAGTCCTCTATTGGATTCAGATCTGGTGACCTTGGAAGCTTGGAGAAGTTCAATAAACCAGTTTGAGCTGTTTAAAGCTGTATCATGGAGGGCTGTTCTGGAAGTTGTCATCACATAAGTTGCACTGTAGTCATAGGAGGATCGAGATCTACAAAGTGCGTCAAGAAAGACTACCTGACTCCAATAAAGAGGGAGACGGGAGGGGGGGGCAAGCGTGCTTTGGTCCGGTTCAAGGCAGCTGTACACAGTGCGAGTATGCACTAATATGTTCATTCTTTATCCAGTGGCAACAACAAGCCATTTTCACCCACTGAACTGCCACTCACTGGATATCTTATAATTTAACACCCGTCTATGTAAATCCTATAGACCAGTGGTTCTCAAACTTTTTTCACCAAGTACCACCTCAGAAAAAAATTGTCTCTCCAAGTACCACCATATAAACGATATTGAAATACAGTAGCGTAGTAGGCCTAATTAAGCGAATACAGCTTTGCACAGATTAATTCATATTATTATGAAATTGTATTATTTGCAGCAACTTTAAACATTATATATAGTTTGAACATTAACACTGTACTGTGCTTACAGGTAAAAAAAAAGATTAAATAAAATGTCAACATTTAAATTCTGATGTGCTTTTAAAAGTTAATTATCAGCGATTCCTCCGTGTACCACTAGAAGGAAGCCTGCGTACCACTAGTGGTACATGTACCACAGTTTGAGAACCAATGCTATAGACATTTATCCTGAAAAATCCAACAGAGCAGTAATTTCTGAAATACTCTAGAACAGGGGTGTCAAACGTACAACCCGCGGGCCGGATTAGGCCCGCAAACTAATTTAATACGGCCTGCGACATGATTCTGTGAGCTGAAAATTTTCAATAAAATTTACTGCTGTTTCATTGTGTCCACTGTGTGCGCGATTTGTCACTCATACAGAAATTCTCACGTGCTCTGCAGACCCACTAAGACGCGATTTTTTTGCAATAATGTTTAATTTTGTTCATTTATTTTTTAGATTTATTTCTCATTTGCTGCATATTTTATTAATTTAATGCTGCTAAAATATTATATACTTTATACAAATCTAAAATGTTTTGACAATACTGTAAATGTCATTCTAATAGAGAGAGAGAGAGAGAGAGAGAGAGAGAGAGAGAGAGAGAGAGAGAGCACCCTTTACCTGTCAGTGGGTGCACATGTCTCCTAAATAGCATAAAAGTAAGAGAAATAGTGGATTTCCATTATTTCAACAGCCTTTTTAAAATAACTTTAACAAATTAAAAAGAAAAGGTGTATAACAGTGTCATCATAAATAAAAATCAAGTTAAAAATCACATTATTTTTTGTTTGTTGCATGTAGTTGACCATTAATGTACTGTGGGGAAAAAAGGTGTTTTTCAATCAGGCTACCGCTGCAAGTATATTTTCAACCTGTGGGAAGCCCTGCACACTGAGGTTATCTCACGAGGAACTGTAACTATTTTACGTTTTGTCAGTTTAGTGGCTATTTCGTAGGAGTTCGGTCATATGAAAATGTACCATTTGAAAAAGAAGGCATGGTACCACCGCCACATATTTTTTGTAAAATAAGCGCAATCTAAAGGCCTTTGCCTTTCATATAAGCCATTTCTGATACCAAATGATCAACTAGAAGTCAAGTTATTATTTGTTGTTTGTTGGTTTTTTCACGTAGTGTATGTATGTACATGTAATGTTGTTTGTGAGTCTGATTGAGGCACAGAAACCTGAAGAACTTGAGGAAAGACATCATACCTCTGCATATGATCCTCTGCTCACACTCTTCACTATAATGGCCTTGTTCTTCTCTTCAATCTCAAACCCATAGTCCTCTTCTTCAGGATGGATCTGTGCACGGACAACAGAAACACTATCTCAGCGTCAGGGTCAGTACTGGCAATAAAGCTTGCATATATAATGGCTTCCTTTATGCAACTAAGAAAAAAAAAGTGTTACTTCCAGAATATAAATTGTGATTTAGCAGTTCAGTGCCACGCTGAGAGAGCAACAGCGTTCGTGCAAAAGTGTGAACACGCTACACATCCTTTAGTCCAAAAGGTGTAAAGGCTGGTCTTCTAAAAATAACTAAACGTTAATCTACACACATATGCCACGGATGCAGGTTATTAGGCCTGCTCAGTTGCTGAAGACACAGAGAAAGGATGGTAATTTCCAGATTATAACAAGTACATAATCCTCACTTTCTCCACAGCAACTCATGTAACATGCTTTTATGAGCTTTTATTATTAAAGAGCTAAATCAAAATATATTTACAAGTCCTGTGAATGTTTGACTTTGTTTCTTTGTATCCATCATGGCTTGTTTTCTCTCTAAAATTGCAGTAGTGTGACGTGCAAGAGCAGGGTAAATCGAGAAGCTCTTAGCCTCTGATAAGAGAGGGGAAAGAGCACCATTTTTATGCGTTGGATGGTCTGGAGGAGGATTCTGTGAGTCTATAAGCAACGAAAGAGTATTTTGTAAAGGTCAGGGTAATTACTGATGGATGAGAAGGGTCTAATTGGCACAGAGGAGAAAAAAATCAATATGTGGCATGAGTGTATATAGACGTACGTGTGTGTGTCTAAAATACTAAAATATAGGTGACTGTGTTTTACAAATGCAAAACACTTTAAGTATGAAATTGTGTTTTTTTTCTCTAATTTCCATTTCCAAAACTATATTTGATCCTAAGATCAGCTGTTTAAACTTGTTCTGAATCAGGTTTCTTTTATACATGTGAGGTTACAAGCTAGAGGCTTGCACAGGAAAATTTTTTTAGTCCTGCTCCCGCAAGGTTTTTTTTCCACATCTGACTGCTCCTTCTGTATATTCAGCATTTGTTTACCCGCTGCCCGCTTAAAAAAATGTTCTGCCCGACCCAATTGTTTCCACTAAATTTAGAATTGGGTACTACCAAAAGAGATAACAGACAAAACTGCAGGTTGCGCAGTTATTGTAGTTTTGTAGGCTACATGTCAGTTTTGTTTGCCCCTTTGTAATGAGACATGAGTGCTGCCTTAAACCTGAGGTTCTAGTCTTGTGCTAAAGGGTAAAACTTTAAGGTATTAATCACATCTCACAAATTTTTTTCCATTTGCATCTATGGCGCATGAAAAAGACTCCCATACATCAGACTTGCCTGATGAGGGTTTCCTTAAAGTAAACTGACTGTTTTCTAATGCAAGCTGATGGACAGCGCATCTTCACTTTTCTCTGCCAGGTTGGTAAAGCCCGCTCTGAGGACTGTTATGCAGATTATGCACACACAGACTGTGTTGAAAAAAAAGCAAAAAGCACTGGTCATATGTTCAACATGTGTAACTGGTGATATTGGTGCTCAATAAGAATGAGGAAATCATAGATATGCTATTCTGAAATACTGTCGGGACTCAGGAATGCTATTGTGTTGGCCCACCCGCTTCTGTTCAAATTACATTGGAGTTCCTGATTGGGAAATTTATTCCACCGCCTCAAGCATTTAAGCATTAAATCTACAAAATTCTATAATGTTGTAAGCTTAAAACACTTTTATAAAATTCATTCATTAAAAAAAAAAATATCTACAGATTCTTATCTGACCTTGAATATCATGATTAAAAGAAAAATACTACCATGTAATTGCAATTATGTGGAGTAGATATTTACATTTTGAATTTTTATATTCATTATTTGCCTATTTCCCTTTTAAAAAGTCAACACTGTGTGATGTCATCATTTATACATTGAAGTATTCATAAAAATTCTGTCTGTTCAAAGTCAAGTGTTGCTACCCATTAATAAAAATAATACATTTAATAAAACACTTATTTATTTACAGTAACAAAGAATCCTTTTTCTACTGAAAGATGACATAATGGGATTCTATTAATGGCCATTATGGGATTCAACGAACCATAAAATTGACATGAACTGTCAAGTCAAGAAAGACACAAATGAATTAAAGCTACATTTGAAATAAAAATGATAGAAAAAGTCTTTATTTCTCTATTTATTGCACAGCCATGATGCTGTTATCAGAAAAGCTACAGCATTTTGAAAGAAGTTCGTCATGCTACTGAAAATATGGCTAAGTTAGTAGCATTGTTAGCTTATTATACCCCAACACAGCTCTGCATGGGGTGAAACCCCTACTGTGTGCATGTCTCACCACTAAAGATTTGGCAAGGATGTTCTCGATGAGTTTGAAGTCGCTGCGAAGCTGTTTACTCTTGGAGCTTGTGCCCTCCGTCTCCTCATCAGCGTAGAAGCGGAAAAACTGTGACTCATCTTTAAATTCACTCTTCTCCAAAACTGCAAATGACACAAAGTCAGAATTGAATTTAGTGGTCTGAATAAAAAACACAGGCGTTCACTTTCATAAACAGGTAAAACAAAACTCAGAGATCATATCTGATGATGACAAAATGATTTGACAGTGTGGAAAGGACCGATTGCATCACCCTTCAGTTCATGTCAAAACAACTCGTGATGTCTGCAGGACTGATGCTTTGGCAAATCTAAGCTGAAGGATGGAGGAAAAGGGTTTAATGGAGGTATGTTGTGTGTGAATGTGCTGTTTTTCCCTCTCAGGAAGACGGTGATAATGTGTGTGTGTTTTCAGGAACTATGCAAGGACTGGCTGTTCCGTCTGTGAATTCCAAGCAAAATATTGTGGAGGACTGTTTTGGAAGTTGAGATCGGACATGACCACAAAACACTTCTAAAACTCTGACAGGAGGCATGTGTCTATAAGCACATGCATTTCATCGGAAAAAAAGAAGTTATTTTCCATTATTGGGAATATTTCTGTTTCTTTAGAGTCTCCACATGTTGCTCCAACAGCTGTTTATATCAAAAACACTCTCGTCTTTAGCCATTCCACCCTTCATGTCTCAAATAAACAATCAAAACCACTAGCAGACCTAATCAGAATGTGATAAAAACCATCAACACAAAAGAATGCAGGAGACTAATATTGTTTTCATCAAAGATGTTGATGGCCCTGATCTATAATCCTTGAAAAACCATAGCTTCATCAGACTTTTTGTTTTATTCCTTTCCCTTTCACTTCATACACAAACCCTGCTATGGTTCAAAGCTTTGATCTAGACAACGTGTTGCAATGGCAAACTGAGAAAGTCATCAAAAACTACAAAATTTGAAGTTTATTTATTGATGATGTAAATCATTTTAAGTGCACATTTAAAGATGTTATTGTCAAATCTGCTGATGTTATATCAAAATACTAATATATATAGTTAAAGTCAAAATTATTAGCCCCCTTTGAATTTCTTTTTCTTTTTTTAAATATTTCCCAAATGTTGTTTGACAAGGAAATTTTCACAGTATGTCTGATAATATTTTTTTTCTTCTGGGGTAAAGTCTTATTATTATTATTATTATTATTTTTTTGTCTAGAATAAAAGCAGTTTTATTTTTTTTTAGGTCAAAATTATTAGCCCCTTTAAGCTATATACTTTTTCAATAGTCTACAGAACAAACCATCAATATACAATACCTTGCCTAATTACCCTTACCCCCTAGTTACCCTAATTAACCAAGTAAAGGCTTTAAATATCACTTTAAGCTGTATAAAAGTGTCTTAAAAATATCTTAACTATTAAGTTAAGAAATTGGATAAAAAATAAACAAGGGGGGCTAATAGTTCTGACTTCAACTGTATCTTCTCAGAGTGTCCAATAAAGTTCATTGTGTGCTCTGAATTTACATAGTTAAACACACAGCTTTTCATAATACACTGACAGTGTCACGCTAGAAACACTCATCCGGTGTCTGCATTTTACTCTTCAAAAGTTAAGCGAGATAATGTTTTTGGCCTCGATAAAACTCATTGATTGATCTTTCATTCCTCTAACAAGAAAGAATTGGGCAGCATGAGACCCTTTTGCTTTGCCTCAAGTAGTTTGTTTTTGTTCTAGTAAGGCTTGTGACACACCATCAAAAAAACTAAAGGCGACTAAAACTAGTCGTCTCACAATGACTCAACCAATCAGAGTGATCTCTCAATTCAACATGGTGAATGAAGTAAATTGCAAGTGATTTGAGCCAATGGATGCCAACATCACACACACATACACGCACACACACACGCACGCACGCACGCACGCACGCACACGCACACGCACACGCACACACACACACACACACACACACACACACACTCACACACACACACACACACACACACAGCATAACAAACATTCAGTGCCCTATGAAATATTTCAAGTACAGTCAACACATGGACATTGAGACTGACCGTGATGCATGAAACCAGCATTGCAGAGTCCAACACCGAGAGTCACTGCATCTTCACGACTTGCACTGTCACCCTGAAGAGAGGAAAGAAAAATGACGAACCATGTTGAATGAATTGTTTGTTTAACATTACATAACACAAAATGAACTGTTACAATATAGTGCATGCAATTATACAGTAGATCAAATAAAAGGTAAATAAGATATCTGTGTGTGTCCATCTTGATGTTACCTGTGAAACAAGCCATTCTACCAGTTTGCTAGCTGGTATGACGGATTTGAATGTTTTTAGATGATGATCTCGGTCTCTGTATATAATAAAGAAGGGTACAAATCAAATTAAGGCTTGCATGTAAACAAAAACAACATTGGACAGTGTGGTTGGCAGGAAATACATAGGTAATTTCAAGTGGCAATATGTAAAAATATAGGTTTAATCCCAGCTAATGCAGACCAATGAACTGGAAACATCTTTTATCAACTGAGATCTCCTATAACAGTAAATCCACAGATTGCAGCTTGATGGTCTGTTCTCGCAATTAGTGTAGCCTAATTAATTAGTGACCTGGACTTTAAGATAAAAAGCATCTGCTAAAGGGCAAGTAATCAACACATTCTGTGCTAATTTGTGGATCTGTATTTAACCTACTGTAACTGCAGTACAGAGGGCCCTTCCTGCTCTTTATGTGAATTTCAAAGGTGATCCGCAACAGAACAGCAATATGACTTTGCCGTTCACACATACACACACACACTCTCTCTCTGACTTGCAGCTTGTTATAATAGCTGCATCAAAGACAAACATATATTAGCATTAAAATAGCTGGAAGAAATGGATGGAATTCGATTTGATATCAAAATATTTAACTAGAACACTGAATTAGTCAAATAGAAAAAAACTTTTTTTCTGTTTAACACGCACACTATTTGAAGAGATAAAGAATCAGTATTATATAGTTGGATGCAAATATGAGTATTTGCATAGCACATCTGATACTCAACTAGTTTCCCTTTCACTTTAAATACATTTGTTTAGATTGAACATTTTTAATAAAATGGAATCTTATTTTCCACAAATATGGGAATGCTGCCAACAATTTCCAGTATAAGAAAAGGGTATTAGCAAAACATAGTCTGAAATGATCTTTAATAAAGCTTTAATGACATAAGAATTAGGCATTAATGTTGTCTTTAGGGTGTGAACTATGCTAGAGAACATGTGTTACTTACTTGACAACAGGTGTGAAGAGACTGTGGAGACGACAGTAAAGTCTCACTCCCTGTTGGACAAACATACACTTATATAAGCATTTGCACTAACAGCTGCATCTTTATGTATTTCATTTACCGCTGTGCCGTTTGCATCACTTCTTGATTGATTTGTTGACAACACTTGTTAGGTGGGCCATTTTGTACCCTGGCTTTATCAAAATGACCCATATGCACTTAACACAAGATTCAGTTGACTTTCTTTTGTAAACTAACTGGTTACAGCTGACAAAAACTTAAAGCGGTCTACACAGAAACAGAACCTCTTCAGTAAATGATCTGAATCACTCTACACACACTCTTAGAAATACAGCAACCTTTTTAATTTGGTTCCATCAGGAATCTTAAAGCTAATTCACACCGCACAGATGAAAGGCAACAAATAAACATGTTAGAGTTTTTTGGATTGGTGTGTTGTGTCTGTTGCTGTTGGAAAAAGTTTGGTTTCAGATGACTGAACATGTTCAATATGCGTTTGTTGGATTGTGGAATGGAGTAGTGTGATATGATTTTCCAACAAATGGCCACAAACGTCAACTTAATTTGACAAGGGGCTTCACGTAAATGTCTTTTAAACCCTGTGTGTTGAGGCAATGTGAATAGGACAGTACTTTTTTCATAACATTCCAATTACAACACTTAATTATTAGTTGCCGTTTGTCATTAAAGTGTGAATTGGACTTTAAAAGAGAATAATCCTTAGGGTGCTTTCACACCTAGATTTTTGTTTCAGAACCTGTCTCGTTTGCCCAGTTAGCGCGGTTCGTTTGGCATATGTGAATCCAGCAATCCCTCTCGCATCCGCGCCAAATCAATTGTTCCGAGATCGCTTGAATGAGGTGGTCTCGGCTCAATTAAAACAAACTCTAGAGCGAATCGATTGTAGTGAGAAAGCGATACAATCCAAGCTCACTTAGATCACAGTGTTTTATGGATATGTAATAGGCATACGGCTATATGAAGAGAGAATTTTGAGTAGGGCGAGAGGTCATTCTAGACATCCCAAATCTCCCGGAAGTTTCCGGAGTCTCCCGCAAATGCACAGAGATTCCAGATGCCTGCAAACTTCTGGAAATCGCGCGTCTCCCTCCCGGTCCTCAAATACGTCGCGCACCCTTCTCGCATTAGGATATATTTACTAGGGGTGTCAAAATTAATTGTTTCTTTGGTGCACCGCGATGCAGACGCGGACAATTCGGTATCGGTTCAGTAATAATCATAACCGGTTATTATGTACTGACGTCATTTATCTCCTATGCTCTCTGTCGCGAGGGAGGTGAGCGCGAGTATTTACAACACTCAGCCAACTCAGGGCCAGTTAGTGGCATAGGCACCATAGGCAAATGCTAAGGGCGCTGTATATCCAGAAGGGCGCCAGAAATGAGCGCGGTTCAGTTGGTTTTGTTTTCAATATTCTTGACACACATTCAGTTACAGACGGCAATAACTCAAAAACCTCTTACCCTAAAAAGATCTTAAGTGTGTTTCCTACAAAAAGACAAAGCTGGTTATGTTTCACTGCTGTCTTTCTTTTTTTTCGCTCCACACTACGAGCACTGCTCCGTTTAAGCCCTCGCAATATGTGTTTAGCCGGGGTAGCTCGCGCTGAGAGGAGCTCTCAGCAAGGGATCGTCGGAAAAGTGGTTATTTTTTTCGTTTTTCTGCTCCGCTCTTCGCGAGCTCTCCCTGTTGCGAGGGCTTAAGTGTGTGTGTGCGTGAGTGTGTGTGTGTGTGTGTGTGTGCGTGTGTGTTTGTTTCTTTGGTGCTGTCTATGTTTGTGTTTGAATGAGAGACAGTGTGGTGCTGTGTCTCTGTGTGTTTATACAGACAGCTTGTTATAGCCTCTCCTCTAAAATATAACACCGTATATGGAAAGCATCGTCAATGCACCGTGATGCACCGAAATATCGAATTGAACCGAATCGAAGGCATGATAATCGTAACTGAACCGAACCGTGAGACCAGTATAGGTTCACACCTCTAATATTTACTGGATACAAGATATAAAGTAAATCTTTTTTTTTAGCTTATATCTTGTATCCGGTACAAGATATGCTCTGTGGGAAATACCTTAGAAATGATGTCCTCCATTTCACTCCTGGCTTTATATGTGCCATCATCATAGCGAAAGCGGTACAACACCTGCTCGTTCTTGAACTGGTGCTTATCTGACACTATGAAGAAAAACACACACAGAGACACACCATGAGCTGAAAGTGAGCTTGTGATGCATTTTCTTAGCCTCCCTTTGCTTTCCAGGCACTGATAAACATGTAAGTGGAGATGTGTGATTAATCGAAGTGTGCACGTGCCATCGCCACACAAAAGCCTGCATGACCTCTCCTTGAATGCTGCCAGCGTATTATTGATCGGCCGCCTGAGCCCTTACACTTGGATTTATTACTCCAATGCCTCTGGTGTTTGTCAGTTTTCACTGTGTCACAATCCCCTGGCTGTAATATAAAGGTATGATGCTCCCCAAAGCACTGCATCTTATGAATAATTCAGAAGTATGCCGTTCTCAACAACATCCAGTATGTCCTGTTACTATCCAGACTGCCCATCATCTGTAGGGGTTCTCAGTGAGCGCCGGCCAACGAGACATACGTGCCAGATTTGTAGTGTAAATCTGTCGAATGGTGATTTTTAACAGTCCTCTGTTTGAATAAACAGTTAATAGATCGTGGTTCACTTGGCAAGACAGCATCGAAAAACAGCACGGACAGCATTCGTGTTTTAGAGAGAAACCAAGAAATACACAAAAGCATGTCGATGAAATATATGAGGGGTAAGTCAGGTTAAAAGAGGAAAAGACAGAAAAATAAAGACTTACTTGTAAGAATAACAGGTTTGTGTGAATCACTGACCCTTACACACCATTGGAGAGAGTGTTGAGTAACAATCAATAACTAATAAATTAAGCTAGCTCATTTAATATATGAAGAGTTCAGATGCAAAAACCTCTGAAAGCCATTTGAAATTTCCTTCAAAAATGAGCATTTTTATCAGACTTTTTTTCCTGTGTGTAGGTTCTGTAATTTCAAGTTTGTAGCAAAGAATACACTTTTTTTCCCAAGGTCTTTAAAATGAATTAACTCAACATAATCTTAGGAGTCTGAAAAAAATGCTCATTTTTTATTGAAATTTCAGACGGCACTTAACTCTTCATATACTGTATTGTTTATATATTTTTGTCGAATTAATGAATACAAGGCTTTTAATATGCAACTGATTAGTCCACAACCTGTTCATACAAGCCAGCAGCTGGTTGATTTTAGCACATTCCTTGATCAAAATATAGTACTAAAGTATATTCACATAACAGATGGATGGCCGAAATAATCACGGTAGAAGCTTCTCTCACCATGATGGATGATGCCGTTCTCCAGAAGAGCTTGACCCAGGTTGATTCCCTCCTCAGCTTTACTGATCTCTCCACTCTCCAGCAGCCATGAGACGAACTCACTGAGGACACACAGAGACAACAGTCGTATCAATCTACACACACATGCTAAAGAGGGGATTTATGGGCCACTAGTCAAAGGTACTGGGGAATTTGGATTCACTCAATCCTGCAGAGTGACTGGTGAAGACTGATAAAAGAGTTCATTGAGAACACAAATCAAGATCATACCAAGCAGGGTTGCCAGTTTTGTTTTTTAAACAAAACTAGTCAAATGGCCTGGAAAAATAATCTAGAACTGGCATAATGGCCAATCAAAACCAGCCCAGTAAAAACCTAATTCAAAATATCCCAACGCCTATTTGTAAAATTGATATTTTGCATCACTCTATACACTAAAATTTTTTTTTTTTTTTGGTATTTAAATTGTTTTTATTAAAGGAAGAACAAAGCAAAATAATACACACAACGATTTGACAAGACTTTTTTGCTACATTTTTTTCCCATGAACAACCTCCCTCCCCTTAAAAAAATAAATAAATAAATAAAATAAATAAAATAAAATAAATAATTTTATAAATTAAAAATTTACATAGTCACAATTTTTTTAGGGCAGTGAGGATGTATTTAACATCATTGAGTTTGATTGCATTTTCCTTTAAACCATAGACAACCATAGACCTTTTAATTTCCCTATTAGTTTTAGTGTTACACTATTTTCAAAGTATGAGATCATTGGATTCCATACTGTATAAAACTTTTAGTGGATCCTCTAAGAGAGTTTATAATTTTCTCCCATTTTAAAAACCGCATCATATCACTAAATCAGAGTGAAATTAAAGGTGGTTTAGTTGATTTCCAATCAAGCAATGTTCTTCTCCAAGCCATAAGACAAACAAAGTCATAAGCGTCTTGATAATTATTCAATTCAATTCAATTCAATTCCGTGTGCCCGTGTGAAAAATATTTCTACACAGATTCCAACCATCCTGGGCGCTGCCGAGAGCCCTGGTGCCGTTGTCCTCCACGTGGGGACAAACGACACCGGGCTCCGGCAGTCGGAGATCCTGAAGAAGGACTTCAGGAGCCTGATCGAGACGGTTCGACGCACCTCGCCCGCCACGCAGATCATCGTTTCTGGGCCGCTTCCTACCTACCGCCGAGGAAATGAAAGGTTCAGTAGACTTTTAGCTTTGAATGAATGGCTAATAACATGGTGTAAAGAACAGAAATTGCTCTTTGCTAATAACTGGAATCTTTTCTGGGAGCGTCCTAGGCTCTTCCGTCCTGACGGCCTGCACCCCAGTCGAGCCGGAGCTGAACTCCTGTCGGACAACATCTCCAGACTACTTCGCACCATCTGACTAGCAGGTAAAAATTCACAAAATTCACACTATAGCCACCTAGACTCTTGTTCATCCCACTTAAACATCAGTAACGCATATCTGGCGAATCCTATAGAGACTGTGTCTGTTCCTCGTATTATTAGATTAAGAAATAAACGTACTGTGTGCTCCAGGAAAAATCTAGTAAGAATCAAACCAGAAAAACCAGTAGAAAGTGAAAATACAAATTTCGTAAAACTTGGTCTCCTAAACATCAGGTCACTTGCACCTAAAGCACTTATCATTAATGAAATAATAACAGAAAACAATCTTAATGCACTCTGTCTCACTGAAACCTGGCTGAAACAAAATGACTATATTAGCTTAAATGAAGCAACTCCTCCAGGATTCTTATATAAACATGAGGCTCGTCAAACTGGTCGTGGTGGTGGAGTTGCATCAATCTTTAGTGATTTCCTTAATATTAAACAGAGAAACGGACTTATGTTTAGCTCCTTTGAAGTATTATCGCTTAATGTTCAGCTTCCAGATACTATACAAAAACCTATGTTATCTCTCGCTTTAATCACCATATATAGACCCCCAGGACCCTATGTCAAATTTCTAAAAGAATTTTCTGATTTTATTTCTGACTTACTAGTCAAAACTGATAAAATGCTAATTGTAGGTGACTTTAACATCCACATAGATGACGCTAATGATACATTAGGGCTCGCGTTTATGGATTTAATACACTCACTTGGGATAAAGCAAAACGTTGTGGGTCCAACCCATCGCTTAAAGCATACATTAGATCTAATTCTGTCTTATGGAATCGAGGTTATTGACGTAGACATTATACCACAAAGTGATGATATTACAGATCACTACCTCTTACTATATAAGCTATGTTTACCTGAAATCAGCAAACCCGCTCCAATACTCCGCCCTAGTAGAACTATTGTTCCGTCAACTAAAGATGAATTTATAAATAACTTACCTGATCTCTCTCTATTTCGTAATGCACCCGCAAACTCAAATGATCTTGATGTAGTAACCAGCAGTATGGATGCCATCTTTACTAGCACACTAAATACTGTGGCACCCATAAAATTAAAAAAGGCTAGAGAGATTAAAACTATACCATGGTATAATAGTCATACTCGTGCGCTCAAAACAGCAACCCGCGCCCTGGAACGTAAATGGAAAAAAAACTAATTTAGAGGTCTTTAGAATTGCGTACAAAGACAGTATGTCCAGCTATAGGAGGGCTCTAAAATCTGCCAGGACCGAGCACCTGCGCAAACTGATAGAAAATAATCATAACAATCCTAGATTTTTATTTAACACCATCTCTAAATTAGCAAATAATCGGTCATCCTTGGAACAAACTACTCCACCGCAAATTAGTAGTGATGACTTCATGAATTTTTTCAGTAATAAAATAGAAGGCTTTAGACAGAAAATAGGAGATGCCAAACTTTCTGCACCGGCTTATACTCCAAATCCTGTAAATATTTCATTAAATCATAATAATAACCTACACTGCTTCAAAATCATAGAACATGAAGAGTTAGTGAAAATTATAAATAGCTCTAAACCAGCTACGTGTATGCTGGACTCAATTCCAACAAAATTACTGAAAGAGCTGCTACCTGCTATAGGAGAACCTCTTCTTAACATTATCAACTCTTCTTTATCTATAGGCCATGTTCCAAACTCTTACAAGCTAGCTGTTATTAAGCCTATTATTAAGAAACCGCAACTAGACACCAACAACTTAGCTAACTATAGGCCTATTTCAAATCTTCCATTTATGTCTAAAATACTAGAAAAAGTTGTTTCCACTCAATTATGCTCTTTTCTGCAGACGAACAATATTTTTGAAGTGTTTCAGTCAGGTTTCAGGGCTCACCACAGTACAGAAACCGCCTTAGTGAAAATAACCAACGATTTACTCTTAGCTGCTGACCGAGGGTGCGTCTCGCTATTAGTTTTACTCGATCTTAGTGCGGCATTTGATACCATTGACCACAATATCCTCATAAATCGCTTAAAGTCTACAGGTGTCCAGGGACCGGCTCTACAATGGTTTAAGTCATACTTAACTGACCGCTACCAGTTTGTAAATCTTAATGGACAGCCTTCACAAATCTGCCCAGTAAAGTATGGGGTGCCTCAAGGATCAGTTTTAGGCCCTTTACTGTTTACAATTTACATGCTACCTATGGGAGACATTATTAGAAGACATGGGATCAGCTTTCACTGCTATGCAGATGATACTCAATTATATATTTCCACTAAACCTGACGAGACGTCTGAACTTTCTAAACTAACTGAGTGTATCAAAGACATCAAAGACTGGATGACCAACAATTTTCTTCTCTTAAACTCAGACAAAACAGAATTATTACTTATTGGGCCTAAATCTTGCACACAGCAGATCTCGCAACTCAATTTACAATTAGAGGGATACAAAGTTAGCTTTAGCTCTACTATAAAAGATCTGGGTGTCATATTAGACAGCAATCTAACTTTTAAAAACCATATATCCCATGTCACAAAAACTGCCTTCTTTCATCTGAGAAATATCGCTAAATTACGAAATATGCTATCCATCTCAGATGCAGAAAAGCTAGTCCATGCTTTTATGACTTCGAGACTGGATTACTGTAATGCTCTATTTGCTGGCTGCCCAGCATCCTCTATTAACAAACTTCAATTAGTGCAAAATGCAGCAGCCAGAGTTCTGACCAGGTCTAGAAAATATGATCATATAACCCCAATTTTATCCTCCTTACACTGGCTGCCTGTTAAATTTCGTATTGAATTTAAAATATTACTTCTCACCTATAAAGCTCTAAATAATCTAGCTCCTGTTTATCTAACCAACCTTCTGTCTCGCTACGAACCAACTCGCTCCTTAAGATCTCAAAATTCAGGGCTTCTGGTAGTACCTAGAATAGCAAAATCAAGTAAAGGAGGTCGAGCCTTCTCTTTCATGGCTCCTACACTCTGGAATAGCCTTCCTGGTAATGTCCGAGGCTCAGACACACTCTCCCAGTTCAAAACTAGATTAAAGACCTATCTGTTTAGTAAAGCATACACTCAGTGCATCACCTAGCAGGTTCCACACTGGCTTCTACATCTTGCTTATATACACTATGAACAGCAGCTACGCTAATTATTTTCTTTATTCTCTATTTTCACCTGGGGAAACTCATCCCGAGGTCCTCAGATTATGCAGAGTCACTGATTGGATCCAAGACCAGCGACGTGATGATCCCAAGGATTCCATATCCGGGACCAGGCCATATCCTGAGCTGCTGCTGCGCTGATGGTCGTGGGGAGTGGAGAACATGAGTCTGATTCCAGCGACGCTCCAGGGACAGACGAGTCTTCATTGAGGCCATCTTCCAGCATAAACCACGGCGAATGAAGTTCTGCACAAGACTTTTGGCCAGCGGAGAAATTAAAATGGTCGTGCCCAACTGAGTCTGGTTCTCTCAAGGTTTTTTTTCTTCACTCCCATCAGGTGAAGTTTTTTTTCCCTCTCCGCTGTCGCCACTGCCTCGCATGGTTCAGGATTGGTAGAGCTACGCATCGATGAATTTGCTCTTCAGTGTTTGAACTCTCAGTAATGATTAAATCACACTGAACAGAGCTAAACTGAACTGAACTGAACTTAAACACTAAAACCTGAACCACACTGTTCCAATTACTATGACCATTTATGTGAAGCTGCTTTGACACAATCTACATTGTAAAAGCGCTATACAAATAAAGCTGAATTGAATTGAATTGAATTGAATTGAATTCTTAATTAAGCTAATTGTTTTGATGTTTTATATAAGCGACTGGCTACATGCGACTTTAGCTAGTCTGAGTAAACTGGCAAAAGAAAATCTCAAGAAGAGTAATTAAACCATAAACTCCTAACGCGGGCTGGGGAGGAATTTCAGCCATTGCATGTCTGAGGTGGTTTAGTGGTGAATCTAACGTTGTGTGTGAGCGCATGTGTGTGACTTCATGCCTGAAATGTGTATGACTGCTGCGTGAGAAACTGTGAATCCCATTAGATTCAGGGACGGAAATAAGCAGCGTGTGTAAACAGCTATGACGCCTTACAGGGAATGTGAGAAGGGTGTGTGTATGCGTGTGTGTGACTGAAACGGAGAACAACAGCAGCGAGGGGCGAGGGGTCGAACGAGAGGATGGGTTAACAGATGGAGCAGGATGAGATGAGAAGGTGTGGGTGCCAAAGACGCCCCTCATCCAGCCAGTACAGTAAGACAAGCAGATTCTCAATTCATTTCCCACCTGAACACATGACTGCTCTGCCCTTTACATCTCCTTCAGATCAGCTGATGGCAAGCACAAATTAATGAACTCCTACCCTTGATAAAGCATTGTCCTCGACTGTTAAAACTTGATTCAGATTACTGACTTGTCTAAGTGACTTACCAATACTTAAATAAATTAAAATAAAAACCTTTAAATTTCATGATCTATAATCCATAATAATAATTCCTGAATAGCAGTCCTAGAACATTTAGACACTCGAATACCCTGTCAGAAAAGTCTAGTGGCTCACAATGGGCTTTTTACAGTGTCTGCTATAATGTTAATGTTGTTTTTGGTGTTTACATAGATAAATATGGCCCCTGTTTAAATGCACAGTATAGTTATGATTTTATTGCCAAATTGGATTGTTATTATAACATAATATATGCCTTTAGTGATTTCCTGAATATAAACACCAAATAATAACTCAACTGGAATCACTACAGTAGACGCGATCATCTGATCTCATATGAAGTAAGAGATCACGATGATGTGAGCAGGTGCTGTAGTGCTGTCCCAATTCTTAGGGGTACATTTTGAAGGGGTCAAGGGGAAAGGGTACAAAAATAAAAAATAAAATTGGGATTGGGCCTAACTGTCGTGAGCCTGCAAACCCTCGCATTTTAATCGCCTGCTTCGCCTCACATTTTTGCCATTGCGTGCCATGCGTTTGCAATTGATAAAATGTAAACTGAGCAGAGTAAGCATGTCAGTCGCGTCTGTTTCATTATCCAATCAAATGGAAGCAGAGGCGCGGTTTCCGTTGAGATGCCTGCAGTGTGTGTTGTCAAGAAACTACAGAGACTTTTAAAGGTAAAGGAGAGACTTGTGGTTGCTGTTTTGAGTTATCCAATCCTGTATGACTCATATTGAATATTGAATATCACAATATTATTATTATATCATAATATATCTAAAAAAATGTAATTATATTAATATCAACAGCAACACTCACACTGCAATATGCAGCTGATTCAGTTGTTGCCCAGCAACATAAAAAGCCCACCATGCTTTTTTGTTTCTTGTCAACAACAACAACAAAAAAAAAAAGGCAGTGAGGTGCGCCTTGCATTTTTAAAATGGAAAATTACGTTTGGTGTTATCAGCCCTGTAGGGTACCAATCACAAAAGTACGGCACCAAAAGGATGGAACTATAGACTCGGTGCTAAAACCAAGAATCGTTACTTGCATGTGCAACAACATAAGAAAAAGACAACATAGGAAACACCATTTTTAAACACATTGTATTATTAGTCAAGTTCAAGTCAAGTCAAGTTAAGCTTTATTGTCATTGTGGAATGAAATGTCTTATACAGTAGCTAACATACTAGAGAGGTAATCTAATTATGCTAACTACTAACTATTCATGTATCATAAATGTATTACAACATTGCAAAAATGGCAATGGCAGCAAGCAGCATTGAACCACGCTTAAACAAAGCCTGTCGTCTTCTTCTGACAAACAGCCACATGTCAAGAAGAAAAATCAGAATCTGCATGTCCTCCATTGTTGTTTATGGGGCCATTCAAATTTTGTCTAAAATGTGTGGAAAGCAGACTCGCACCACTTCCTTGCATGTATACATTTGAAATAATAAACTTGAGTGCATAGATGACGTGATACGTGAAAGGCCTATATGGCTTTCTTTGAGCGAGAATGATGTTGATTGCAACCTTCTAATGTACACCACACCAACCAACATTGGCAGTGTACCAAACCAAACAGTTCTGTAATGTATTATACTGTACGTTGCCGCTTAGTGAAAATGAGCAATTAGTAACTACCATTCTGGTCGAGTCCTAGAATGTGTGATGACCATCTGATACCAAACTGTGACCAATTGATAAAACCTGATCTTTATTTATTTTTTTGAAGTGTAAAATTGCATTTAAAAAAACAATATACTACTGCATGTTTATAAATGCAATGAGAGGCTGTAAATCAGACAACTAGATGCAAATGTATGTAGAATGTTCCTGTTCCATATGATGTTTAATGTTCCTGACAACTCTTGAAGTCTCGATAAGTAACTAACAATCTCACTAACACAATTTTTGTTTCGTCATTGCAAATTTTCTTATATTAAAAGATGCTTTTTACTAGTTGTATCTCAGAATTGATTGGTTAAAAAATATGGTTTTATGATTTGTTTTAATAGTTATTAACAACAACGTACTTGTAAATCTGAGCTAATTTGAGAACAGCTTCAAATTTGTGGTTTTTGAATCACCAATACTCAAACAAGTCTACCAGTAATTAAATACTCAACGCTTTCTTTGACAACAAATTAAAAACTATGACAATATTAGTCAATGAAAGCATGGTAATCACATAATCAAGGCTTTCACACAAACATTTATGATGGGGTTATGTGGGTTATGTGGAAATGTAAGGGCCTGCTTACAAAGCTTTTATGTGCAGCTCTGAAGGAAGAGGGCAGTGAGGGCTATGAAAGAGCGCAGTGAAATGAAGCAGACAGTGAGTCTGCTGTGATTACATAAGTCTCTAACTCAGATTGGCAGGAAGGGGAAGGGGTGGAGGTGGGCGTCCCTGGGGTGAATTAATTAGTGTTTATGTAACTCATTAATATTCTCCACAGCTAATGCACACAGAGCTCTCTCACATGCCAGAGATGTGTGTGAAGATGCCTTACGCTTCCATCTATATCTGTCTGATTATGTATGCATGTGTGAGTTTGACAGAAATACATATAACGAGATATTTAAGACTATAATTTTGACTATGATGCAGTTGATAAGTAAATTAAAAAAAACAGTGCTGGTAGTAAATATATTACAGTAAAATAAATAAATAAATATGTCACGTACAAGGTTAGCGAGCAAATTTGTTATACTGATCCCATGAATTCAACTTCTTTTTTTATTTATTTTTAATGTATTCAATTGAAAGGTGGGTTAAAAACTTCTGTGAATATAGACTGCAGCTGCTTTCAATAAAGTATACTTTGTATTAAACCATAATCACTTTTATTGTATTGGCTATTCAAAGATCCAACCCTTAAGCTGTTGCTGTACAAACACAACAAATGAAACCAAAACAAGCCAAACCAAACAAAAAACAAAATACAAAACACACAAAACCAAATAAAACAAAACAAAATGCACAAAACCCAACAAAGTCAAATCAAAACCAAATAAACCCAAACCAAAAACCAAACAAACAAAAAAAAAAAAAAAAAATCAAACCAAAACAAAATACAAAACACCAAACAAAACGAAACAAAACAAAACAAAAAATAAATAAAATAAAAACCAAACCAAATCAAACCAAAACACAAAACCAAACAAAACAAAACCAAAAGAATCCATACAAAACAACACAAAACAAAACACCAAACAAAAACCAAACCAAACAAAAACAACCAAAAAACAAATAAAAAATGCAAAACCAAACAAAACACACAAAACCTAACAAAGCCAAAACAAAAACAAATAAAAACAAACCAAAACTAAAAACCAAATCCAAACAAAACACAAAACCAAACAAAACAAAATAAAAAAACCCAAAACCAAAATAAACCATACAAAACAAACAAACAAAAAAAAAGCAAAAACAAAACAAATACAAAATGATATTTAGATTAGATACAAGCACAATCTTAGCAATAAAGGGTTGCATGCCAGAGACGAGAGAAATAGGCCAAGTGCGAGCAGTAGCAGGGCATTTGTCCACATTAACAGCTGAACCGCTCGGCTGTTCCTGGACTGGGATTGTGGTCTATTCTCAGGCGGATGCGCAAGCCAGCAAACAACAGAGCCAATCACAGCTGCATTCACCTGGACCACCGAGGCTAAAACGCACCAATAATTGTGTTCTGAGGGAGCAGTGCGAAATTCACCCAGTCAGGTGTTGACAGCAGAACAACAGCACAGCTGAGGCCACGAGGCCAGAGACGGTCAGCTTTTTATACCACCTCAGCGGAAGTGTTACTTCAACTGAATTTCAGTCAAGCTAGCTTTTCAGGAAAAAAAAAAAGCTACTGACGCTATTTTAGTAAGAAAGTTTAAATCAGGATTATGAAACCCCTTTGACATTTCTTTTCTTTTTAAAATATTTCCTAAATGATGTTGAACAGAGCAAGGAAATTTTCACAGTATGTCTGATACTTTTTTTTCTTCTGGAGAAAGTCTTATTTGTTTTATTTCGGCTAGAATAAACACAGTTTTTAATTATTAAAAAAAACATTAGCCCCTTTAAGCTATATATTTTTTGATAATCTACAGAACAAACCATCATTATACAATAACTTGCCTAATTACCCTAACCTACCTAGTTAACCTAATTAACCTAGTTAAGCCTTTAAATGACAGTTTGAGCTGTATAGTGTCTTGAAAAATATATAGCAAAATATTATTTACTGTCATCATGGCAAAGATAAAATAAATAAGTTATTAGAACTATTATGTTTAGAAATGTGTTGAAAAAAATCTTCTTTCCGGGGGAAATAAATAATCAGGCGGGCTAATAATTAAGGGGGTTAATAATTCTGACTTCAACTGTATATAATAAATAAATCAAATTTTAAAATCCAATTTTCTCTGTTATTTTTAATATAGGTCTATAACATTGACAGTTGTGGATTGTGAACTGTATATGTTATTTAAATTTTTTAATTTCAAAAATATTAGTTGACAATAAGCTGGAAATTGAAACATCACTATTACTACTACTCCTGCATAAAAAAAAAAACAACGACAACAAACAAAAAACAAAACAAAAAATCTTTATTCCTGTGACTTAGTATATACTGTACATATGTACTATATTAGTATATACTGTTGTTTGTAATCATTAGTAATTAATCTGAAACAAACAAAAAATAAATTTAAAATGTAATTTTTAAAACGATTTAAAAATACATACAACAAAATTAATAATGTTTTCCTATTTTACTAGATATAATACAGAAATTACAATGTTCTATAAACAGAGTGAGATGTGTTATATTCTATTCAGAGAGCGACAACGGTGTCACCTGAAAATATTTGAAGATATCTGAAGTTGTTTTTGCACTTTTAGGACTTTAAATGATGTCTTTTTTGATGTTTTGTAATAAAAAAAGTGCAAAAACAACATTCAAAGTCTTCAGATGTTTTCAGTTCACATTGTTGTCAGTGTTACTCTACAATAGTGCATAGAAACTTACGTTTTATTTATTTATTGTAGTTTAATGCTACTCTTTAGTAAAAACTTTATTGAATTTGAATGCTAAGCCTGGCAGGGAAATAGTTTTTGTGTCTGTAGTTATTTAAAAAAAAAATAAATCCTCATTGGATAAAGCAGCATGTGACCACAAACAGGAAACTCATTCATTCATTTTCGGCTTAGTCCCTTAATTAATCCGGGTTCGCCACAGCAGAATGAACCGCCAACATATCCAGCACCCACGCGAACGCAGTGAGAACATGCAAACTCCACACATTAACGCCAACTTACCCAGCCGAGGCTTGAACCGGCGACTTTCTTGCTGTGAGGCGACAGCACAACCTACTACGCCACTGCGTCACCCTAAACAGTAAACTATTTTATTATAAAACACCTGATCTCTTGTTATGTTATGCAGAATATCAGCAGCACTGCTAGTTTGTCTGATTTCTTTATTAATCTGTAAATTCTGCAGATTTATAAAAATGTTTTACTTCAAATGATCCTAATCTCTGCCCTATTGAATATTTCTAGCCCTTTAAAACGGCTTCAGATGGACCACAGAACTGTTTTTCCAGCTTATCTACTAATGCAGTGCAAAAAGGGAATTTTAATTGGTGTGTGGAATCTCTCCTCTCAACTCCCAAACACACACACACTGTAGTTGAAAGTTTAATGGTGTACATAGCACTCATTGTTCATTCATGGTGTTGAAAGACTGACTGAGCGAGCGACAAAGAACGAGAGAGGGAAAAATGAAGAGAGATACACAGAGAGAGAGAGAGCGAGACTGAATGCAGATTTCTCTCTAATGAAGGCTTTTTTTTACTGGGAATGTCTGTGTCCAATGGGGTGCTTGGCAGTGAGCTTGGGAAAGCATTTCCAAGTGTGTGTATGTGTGTGTGTGCATTTTCATTCATGCAGGGGCCTCTTGGATTAGGATGACTTGCAGGATATTCAGGAGTTGGTCAGATGGTGTAAACGCCGAGGGGAAGGTGCATGGGAATTGACCGGGTGTAAGGTGAACCGACGAGTCTCCAAAATGTATTACATAATAGTCAAAACTTACTTTCCCAAGAAGCACTTGGGCACGTTGGTGAGTTTCCTTCGGCGGTCTTTGATGAGGTGTCGGTTCTTGGTCATCATCATGTGGTACAGCTTTTCTCCCTTCTCTGCAATCATGACGTATGCGTCACGCTCCATCCCCAGCTTCAGACCTGCCAATAAAATTTAGATGAAATGAGTCAAAAACCCATAATAAAAGCAGAACTTTGAAAAGCAGCAATATGAAAATAAAAAACAAAACAAAGCAAAGAAAAAATGCGAAAACAAAACAAAAAACAAAACAAAAAACACACAAAAAACACAAAACAAAACACAAAAACAAGATGAAACGAGTCAAAAAAACATAAATGATTATGAAAATAAAATAAAACGAAACGAAACGAAAAACAACAAAAATAAAAAAACACCAAAACGAACCAAAAGAAACCAAACCAAAAATGAAACAAAAAGCTAAACAAAACAAAACAATACAAACTAAATAAAACAAAACAATAGATATACAATAGATAACTCATTTATTTAAAAAAAAAATGAAAAGTAAATATTTAGAAGCAAATTTGACTTATTTATTAAACAAAACAAGTCTACTGTATCTCAAAAATTCTTTAATAGGTTGTTTATGTAACCCACCAGCCCTTTACTCAAATTTATATATATATATATATATTTTGCTCATTTAAACTACTTATTTAAAATGAGCTGAAACAACACAATTCTTGAGATTTCATTAAGACAACTTAATTTTTTTTATGTTCAATCCACAAATTTGTTAAAAGTATTAAGTTAACCTAATCAATTTGTGTTGAGACAACATGAACGAATTGTGTGGAACCCTGCATTTTTCACAGTGTTTTTACTGCACCCAACCTGCTCTGAGCTGAGCTAGGATCGAATCTGTGATTCTTTGCATGAGAGTCGGTAGCTCTAACAAGGAGTCTAAAGACCATGGCCTCTAGCGTCTACCACTGGAGCAACTTTTGAGGTCAGAGGAGTGATGTCTACCTGCACAGCACTTCATTAGCTGGCCTCCGTTACACTCACCCCCCCCCTAAACCTCAATCCCATCCCGGCCGAGCCCACAAGTGTAACCTTCCGGGGTTCTACTGCACCCAACCCAGTCTGAGATGGGATCGAACCAGCAATTCCTTGCATGGGAGTCGGTTGCTCTAACAAGGAGTCTAAAGACCAAGACCCCTAGCATCTGTTGCTGGAGCACCTTTTGAGGTCAGAGGAGTGAGGTCCACCTGAACAGCAGTGCGCTAGCTGGCCTCCATTACATTTAAAAAATTACATTAATACAATTTAAAAATGTTAATATATAATTGAACATCAATAGGCATTATATATGAAATCTAATTCAAAATGCTACAAATAAACAAAAAAAAAACATTTACGAATAAAAGGAGCCTTATTTTGTATGGTGAATAAAATGTTCTTCTTCTTCTTCCAGTGACGCTTAAGTCCGTTGTGGAGCCCTGGCCTCCTCCACCACTCCTCCCCAGCCTTCCCGATCCAAAGCCTGCTTTCTCAAAGCATGCACTCTTAGGGTACGTAGATCATCTTCTACGTCATCTAACCACCTCTTCCGTGGCCCACCAGGATGTCTCATTCCTTCTAGTTTTAGGTTGTATGCTCTTTTTAAACAGCTCTTTGTTCAGGGAGTCTCTCTAAGTGGCCCAGCCATCTTATACGGTTCCTCTTTATTTCCGTGACCAGGCTTGGTTTCGCATAAATGTCTGCCACTTCTGCATTATTCCTTATTCGCCATTCACCTTGGTCATGCTTCGGTCTATAAATCCTCCTTAGGATCTTCCTCTCCCATGCGTTGAGAAGTCGTTCGTAGTGAGTTCTCAATACCCACGTTTCACTGTCATACATTACCACTGTCCGCAGCACTGTATGATAGATTCGCAACAAATACAGAGTAATAACCTCAAAGGAACAAACATTATTTAGGTAAAAATTATTCAAATTCATGTTTGGTCTGTACTGTAAATAGTTTAATTGCAAACTTTCATATTAAATTAAATGAAACAAGAACTCATTTTAAAACTTGCCTAATTTATATATAATTATTAAAAAATATGTTTTCATGGTTTTTTTAAAGAAAATTTTTCTGTTCAAGGCAGCATTTAATAAATGTAAAAACAAATTTTTAAATGGTTTAATATTTATTTATTAAATACTCATTTATTACTTATTGTACTGTATGATTTTTTAAATGAAATTATTACTCATCATTATTGCTTTTATTACTATTTCCATTAATAATAATAATAATAATAATAGTAATAATAAATAATAATAATAGTGTGATTTCTGAAGGATCAAGTGACCCGAAGATTGGAGTAATGAAGCTGAAAATTCATCTTTAAAGTCACTAAAACAAATGATTAAATTAAATTCTAAGCTACTTTTGAACATTTACTCTCTAATGCAATAACATTTCACAATTTTACAATGTGTACTGTATTTTAATTAAATAAATGCAGCCTTAGTGAGCAGGATAAGCTTATTTTAAAACATTTAAAAATCCTACTGACCCCAAACTTTAGACCGGTAGTGAATATTTCAACTGAAAATGATCAGGTGTCGTATAGTATTTTCTAGCCATTCCTTTAAATCAGTGTGGGTGTTGCTGCATCAGTTAATGTTTAAGTGAGGTCGAGAGGAAACCCTGGTTTAACTGATTTTATTATAAGAAGCTGGTTTGCGTTTTCACACATACACACGCATTCTGCTCTTGAGGTGTTTCGGTGGGTAAGGGCTCCTAATTAGCCTCGAGTTAAGTTCAATCACCAAAGTAAAAACAAACAAATATGACTCTAAACTGAAGCAAAAACTCTGCCAAATGCTTATTAAACATTTTCTAATCAGGTGATCTAAAACAATGCTTATAATCATTGTCTTTCTGCACTTCTGCTTGAGCGACAAGATGTGGTTAACAAGGTGAAAACACATGCAGCTATAGATGCAGATAAAAGCCTCAGCTAGAGTGTTGGCAGTTTCCTGAAAATGTCTAAAAAGAACAGCGCACATGATAAACTGTGCAACAGTGCAATGCAGCTCTGCCTTGTTTAAATTAGTAAACTAACGGAAACATGACTAGGTATACTTAATACTAAGTAGGCTGCCAAAAAAAAAACACAACAAACACACACCACCAGTCGTACGAGGCTGAAAAATAGTATTATGTAAAAAAAATAGTATTATGTAAATAATGTCAATAAAGCCGTATCAGTTTGAGCCTGAGTCTGACACAGAAAATAAAGAGGACACCGCTGAACCCATGCAAATGCTCTTGCAAGATATTTTTAAATGGTATGGTTTTTTTTTTTGTTCATTGGTAAGAGGAGGTATGTGGTCAAGCCATCAGCATTTAATTTCAGCATCCCATACAAGTTTACATAGGACATGGTACTGTATAAGATGGCTGTAAAGTCTCCTTTTCTAATAGATAGCAGGTAAAACGGTCTACTTTGGTTTTTTGTTCACTTACTGTGGTTTAACCACGTCATAAAAATGCAATCGTAATGACATTGTACCGTAATAAGGCTAGAACAAATTTAAACACACTTCAGGTATTTATAAAGAGTATGTTTATGCTGAATAAATAAATGAAAATATACTGAAAGCAACGACAAATCTATTCTGAAAACAAGGCACTTTTGCCTTAAAATAAACATTGTGGCTCACAATACACTTATCGTAGGCTAAATCCAGCACTTAACCGCGACCAATTATAAAAGCTGTCCTTTTTTATTCAATGCTTTGCACAGAGAGCTATATCTTTTTTATAATGCTCTGGAACATAATTCAAATTAAACTGTTAGCACTTCTGTCTTTGTGTCACATCCCTTGGAAGGCCAAACAGTGAAACAGAACAAGATCCATAGAAATAGCAGCGTTTGGACGGCATTTTTCTTTATCTACTAATGCGTCTGTGACCACCCCCCCTTTGCTGCATCAGGTGTGTGCACAGTGAATGTGTGTAACCTAGACTGTTTGTGATCTCATTGTATTTTTTTGTAGTCCCCAAATTCGTTCGCTGACGGCTTTGCTAAGCTAACTCTGTAAAAGCCAAAGTCTCTCTTTGCATTGAACTTTGAGCATTTTACATTCACAGATGTTGTTTATGTGCAGAGAGCAACATAACACATCAACTAAAGTTTAAAATATGATATAGTAGTGAACCACCCCTTAAAAAAATCCACTACCATTTTACAATTTTATTAAATGATTAAATTTAATTCAAAAATAATACACAATAAACATCTACCAAATTAAATTGAAACAGTAGCAATCCACATACCACTTGTTAATGAATTTACTGACTAAAAAGAAGCAAAAAATGCTTCATCTCAACAGTCAAGGCAAATATTCACATTTTGCCATCTATTGAAACAAAAGGTGATGTTAAAGAGCGAGTGTGAATGGGATTGCAGCTGATGGCGAGTTCAGATGTGGCGGCAGCTGCAATGGCTCTCATTCAGAGCTCTTTACTGTGTCTGAGAGCCCAGAGAGAGAGACCGAGACACACAGAGAGAAAGAGAGAGAGAGATAGAGAGAGAGAGAGAGTGAAGCCACCGGCAGCTGCATCTCTCGCCCACAAAGACTTTTTTCAGGAGGTGTTCACGGCAGCTGTACGAGGCTCCAATTCAATCAAGTCAAAAGCAAAGAGGCAACACATCATTAAAAACGGCTCCTCAGAAATGACCCCAATGAAAGGTAATTTACACCTGAAGGTCTGATCTTGAATGGCAATCTAGAAAGAAGCAAACCTTTCATTTCAAACGCCAGATTGTTTTTTTCCCCCTCATTTTGAATCAGTGCGCACAAACATAATATGGATGATCAGAGAACGCTTCCTTGAGATAAATGAGTGAAATCAATCCTTATCATTCTTTTATTTTTGTGAAATATTACATGTATTTCATCTAAATGTCCTATATATAATTCTATCTATTATTGGGCAATACAACATGTCACACAGTATATAAACTAATGCAGGAAGTTGTGATCTATGCCATTCTAGCGCCAAAAAATTAAGCCATATGGGCCTTTCACAATTTTTAGCACACTCATTATTTTTAGTGTACTAGACTTGTGGCAATCACACACAAACAGACAGAGGAAGAGACAACAATCGTGCTTTCCATATGATTAGATGTAACGTGTAAACGTCCCCATAACAATAGAGCACATACAGCAGATCCTGTTCTTGCTTGTTGACATGTGGCTGTCTGCATGTTTCAATACTGTGTGTCCTCACGGTATTGAGTGCCCTTGTGGTTATTGCGGTGTCCTTTTTCGGCAGTGTATTTAAAAATGTCTCTTCCTGTGTTTAAAAAACGATGTATAAAAAAATCTAACATATAGCTTAAGAACAGTAATGAAACTTTGGCAGTTTTATAACTTTGACTTTTCCAAACCACGGTATACCTTGAAAATGGTTATTGTCCCATGACTAGTGTCCGCATTACTGATTGGTGAACAGCACCAGGGCGTGCTGACCACCAGAGCCTGTTACAGCACTTTCTGTTGAGTGGGTAAACACAATGCTAGTCACAGTCGTTTCAGAACTATCTTGATAACGCTCAAAAAGCAAGCGGGATAATATTTACATTTGTTTATTTACTACAAATGTGCATGTTGTTCTGTTCATGTACTTAATGCATTTTCTTTGAGCAGGTAAAATTAATGGTACAGTTTATATATCTGAACGCTTGTATTAAAGGCGTTTCTGCCAACCCGACTTTACACCATAACTTTTCAATCCAGATGGATGGGGCAACCATTACTGCATGCAAAATGGCGAAAAGCCTTGGAGTAACGATTGATGACCAACTAAACTTCTCTGACCACATTTCTAGAACTGCTCGATCGTGCAGATTCGCACTCTATAACATCAGAAAGATCCGACCCTTCTAATCTGAACATGCAGCTCAACTCATTGTTCAAGCTCTTGTTCTCTCCAAACTGGATTACTGCAACTCTCTACTAGCTGGGCTTCCAGCTAACTCTATCAAGCCTCTTCAACTGCTCCAGAACGCAGCAGCACGAGTGATCTTCAATGAACCTAAACGAGCACATGTCACTCCGCTGCTAGTCCGTTTGCACTGGCTGCCAGTTGCTGCTCGCAATCAAATTCAAAGCTCTGATGTTTGCCTACAAAGTGACTTCTGGCCTTGCTCCTTCTTATCTGCTCTCACTTCTGCAGATCTATGTGCCCTCCAGAAACTTGCGTTCTGTGAATGAACGTCGCCTCGTGGTTCCATCCCAAAGAGGGAAGAAATCACTTTCGCTCACGCTCAATCTGCCCAGTTGGTGGAATGAACTCCCTAACGGCATCAGAACAACAGAGTCACTCGCTATTTTCAAGAAACGACTAAAAAATCAACTATTTAGTCTCCACTTCACTTCCTAATCTGCAATTGCCTCTCTGAATATCACACTAACTGTACCCAAAAAAAATAAAAATAAAATAAAAAATTCTAATACTACTAATACTTTCCTTCTTAGACTTTACAGACCTGAAACTTGCCTATAGCACTTATTTATTGTTGCTCTTATAGTTGTGTAAATTGCTTCCTTGTCCTCATTTGTAAGTCACTTTGGATCTGATTGTAGTCTGCTAAATGACTAAATGTAAATGTAATGTAAATGTAAAGGACACAATTGTAATACAAAGAATAAATAAATATAAATACATTTATAAATTATACATTATAATACAAGGATTGTTCTGTGAAGTAAAATATAAAATTGATACCAAATTAATGACATGATAATCGTAACCGAACCGAACTGTGAGACCAGTATAGGTTCACACGCCTACTAATTAATTTGAACCAATTCATGAAATAATATACCATTAATAAGTGAATTTAAATTTCGCCTTAGTTTTAACTGTTATCAGTCATCATAAAGCTCATTCTTAATGAAGCATTAACTGTCTGAAATGTGGTACTAAATTTTAGAAAACTACATTTCAAACCCCAAATCTCCCTTTTTGTTTTACTTATTTGAACTGCTGATTTCCACCAGTGCAAACCAACTTAACATAAATACACATACATACTGCACATCAGGGGAATTTTGTTTTTAAATATTTTTTTTACTAAAAATAAATAATTGAAAAACATTAAACAATTTGGTTTATTATTTAAATATGTAAAGTAATTTATGTAGCTTATTTAGGGTGCAAGAATGTTCAGCAGAATTAATGTATTTGAAATGCATTATTCAAGGCACTTTTGCATGTCAAACTGTATTAATGGTAATGTGTAATTCGATGTCGTCTTTGAGCCATACTCAGAGAATTGAGGCTGAAGACTCGGACTGTCCGAGAGGTGTGACTGATGTGGCACCTGTTGGAATGGCCTCAGATTTCAAACGCTGGAAACCTGACATGACCCATAAAACTTGTGCTTTCATCTGGCAGCGCTGCATTATAGTGACGTCTCGCTCTCCCGCCAAAATCACACCACTATTATACTCTGGCTGAAGGCTTTGCTTTGGACACTGGTAACTGATCCTACAAAGCTAATACTTCATTCTGAAACATTAGAGCTGTGGTCAGAATGGTATATTTTGGGGTTTTACTGGTGATCATGTGACCTAACAATTAAGAAAAGCCTGTAGTAAAACAAAGACCTCAAAATCAGAGATAACAAGAACAGGTGTCCGGCAGAGAACAGGTGTTTCATTTCCCAAGAGAACAAGAGCAGAGGAACACAAATACATACTAGGTAAAGCACAAAATACAAAGCACAGTGAAAAGGCCTTATTGATTTTTTTTTCTTATCAGGAAATTAAATCTGTTTATTAATTAAGGCTAGCATCTGAATCATTCGTTTCTAATAATTATTTTTGTAGCAATTTATGTAAATGTAATTATTTTCTAAAAAATCTTTTAAAATATGACCTTAATTAAAATGTCTTTTTTATAATAAATGACTAAATTAAATTAAAACTGGAGCTGTTCCATGTATAATAAAATCTGACATTTGGTAATGATTTGATATGATTGAATAATTGTGCTATGAGTCAGAGTTGTTTGAATTTTTTTTTTGCTTTTTACTACATTTGGTAAACACACAAGCTAACAGGGAAAATCCAGGGAAAAATAGGAAGCCATGTGAAATATATATTATATTATTAATATATATTATAATATATATAATGAATTTTACTATACTATACTCTTAAGCATATCTATAAGCTTGTGTGCTCCAAAACAGTGACAAAATTCACATTTAGAAGAAATAAATACCCAAAGCTTGAGGTTTGTCACTTGCATCTTATTGACTTAAAATCACTTCATACGTCAGGTTCTCATCAAATCCTTTGACTAATCAAATGCTCTCTATTATATGACATGTCCCGCCCCTTCAAGACACTATACTGCTATATGCACCCCTCACTAGCAGATCTGTGACAAACTGACTGACTTTAGTTTTCTAAAAGGGTGAGGAGCTACTAAACGTTTTAGTTAAAACTAAATCACACACTGAACAAAAAAGCAATTTCAAAGCACTTAACAGGTTTTAAATTGAATGATGTGACTAAACTCAATAATTGAAACTCTTACAATGAGAAAACTGTTAAAATACTTACTTTCTCTTTGTTCACGTTCCTTTAAAATGGCATCTAGCCATTTCTGCTTGTCCTCAGCATTCTTGGCCATGCACACAAACCACTTGTTTTTGGCTGTATTGTGGATCTTCCAGCCATTGGTCACCGTGTAGTTGTTACTGTGATAGTCCGCTAAAAAGACACAAGTATAACGTATAAGTATAAAACTGGGTGAACAGTCAGCACTACTAACATGAGGGCACCAATTAAATGTAACCCTTAAATCAAAGCAAGATTTAGAACCAATTTGGAACTGATATTAGGTAGATAAAATTTGTCAATTAGATAAAATCTCAGATCAAAATCATTAACTATCAGATAATGCAGGAAAAAACTATATTGACTGTCAATATTGATTTTTTTTATTTTTTGGGGGGGTGTCCGGCATGCTTTGGGCATTTTTTCAGTCTAATGAGAAGAAAACATCCAGAATGGACTTTTAAATGTAACGTTTGCTGTAATTTATTTCATCATTACATATTTCAAAGGCTATTTTAGTTTTCTTATGAAATTAGTCATAAATCTTCACTTCAGTGGCATTTACATAACCTTTACATACAATTTTACAATTTTATTTACCTCTGGGGTTTTTTCTATATCCATATTTTATTACATTTATTTATTATATCTGTTTTAACTGATGGATTTGGTTTTCTAGATTACATAATACATATTTTCAACAAAAAAAATAAAATTACAGTATGAACCCAATTGCATATTTAAGCAACGATTTTAAGCAAAAAAAAAAAAAAAAAAAAACATAAGTAAACAATTCACAGTAATACGTCAACTGGTGAAGCCAAGAGATAACTATTAATAAGGATATATTTATTTAAATTTATATACTATTTATATTTTTAGCTTATTATCAAGTCTAAAAACCATCAGTAAACGAGTTACTGACCAAACACAAATGCTGAAACAGATAATAGGATTTCCTAAAAAATCTAGAGGCATTTAAGTTCCCATGAAATGAAGTTTTTTAGATGTTAGTTTTGTGTTGTTATTGTATTGTTTGTATCGTATTGTTAGTTTATGCATATCTTTAAGCTGGTTTGCTCCAAATCAGTGACAAAATTCACGTTTAGAAGATATAAAACTGATATAAACATGTAAAGCTTGCACTTCCCCCTAAATGAATCAACGTTTTTATTCACATCACCACATACTAAATTTTCTCATTAAATTATAAACGATTAAATGCTCTCTAGTATCTGACATGCCCTGTTCCCTTCAAGACACTTCTCATTCGCTTTTAATTTGATGAGCTTTAGCTCAATCCCTCTCATTGGTAGAGCGGTGATAAAACAAAACACTATTGGCAGTTTTTTTAAAGGAGAGGAGCTACACTATGTCCCACCCTATCTTCGTGTTTCAGTTGAGATTACGTCAAACATCAAATAAAAATGCATATTTTAAAGCACTTCCTTAAATAATGCAGAAAGGCAAAACTCTTCTCATTACATTGGTAAACTGTTAATTTCAGCATTTGAGCATCTGTGGCAGCACTAAAGCAAAGCATACGCGTGACTGAGGGCTTCAGACTGTTACTCGTGCTCCAATTTTTACCCACATCTGACAGCAGGTGAATGATTTGGAGAAATAAATGAGGTATGGAATAGGTAATGAGCAGTGCTTAATGCTGAGGAGGTATAAATAGATTTCAGAGCACTGAGAGGATTTGACGGAGGCTTTTAGCTCATGTAAAACGGAGAGAATTTATGCGTAATCGTATTTGCCACATAAGTCTGGCTCAGTATAATAAACACCAGCTAAGCATTATCTGATTGTTTCCCAATTAAAACACTTACTCAGTCAAAACAAGAAGATCAGATTGCATTAGTTTTTATAAATGAGATTAATGAAGAAACATGGAGTAATTTGAAAATATAGAGTAAAACATTTCCTAGACAAGTGAAATTTGAAATTAGTTAAGTATGGTTAATGCACAAGCTGTCTTTACATAACACACAACACCTTTGAATTGAATCCAATCTTTAGACAAGTTATGAGATGTCATAAGATATGTGTTATAAACGTTATACTTTTATCAGCCAAGTGATTGGCTGATTAGAAATTTGCACTAACGAACAGTTGGACAGGTGTACCTAATAAAGTGGCCGTATAAATGACTAAAATAATAACAAAAAATCTATTTTTTTATTACTCACAGCATGACTTACAAGATTTACATTCCTAGAAGCCACCCGCTCTTGCAATAAAACTGCAAATAGCTACAATATCTGCATTTCAAAACCCATTATGTTTAATCCTCGCCCACAACATGTGAGAGGTTTCATCTGTAACCTTATCCAGTAAGGCAAAACACACCAGCTAACTGATACATACACACAGATGTGGAGTGTCATGTGACACTCAGAGCACTGAAACACAAAACACGCTCTCAACTGAGGGCACATGTGGTTTAGGATGGTACTGCGACAGCGTGTTTTTCAGAAAGGATGTTTTTCTCTGCGGCTCGGAGAGAAAAGAACGAGAAGTTGCACTTCCACCCAGCTACTTAAGGTGTGGTGAAAGACCAAGAGCAAGAGGTGAGAAGAGCAGCCGTTAGTTCCCCAGAGAGCTGAATTTCATGCTCGGACAGACAGCTGAAAAGAGGTGTTAAATGCACAACGCTCGATTCGGAGATCTTATCTTTAGGGCTAATTTCAACTGCATCAGCTGAAGTTCCCTTTAAGTGGTTTTGTTTGTTGCTTGTGATGTTTGCAAGCATCACATGGCGATCAGATGGAAGAAACGAGGATATCATACAGGAAACACCCTTTCACGTCCCATGAAAAAGTTGCTTTGTGTGGAACTCTTCACAAGTTCAGGGTCAGAAAGTTGTCAGTGTTGTTGTTTAAATGAACACTTCTTTTTATTTATAAAGGATGCATTAAATTGAGCCAACGTGCATAATCCAATCACAGATTTGTATTGATTTTGCTTTTGAATATGAACAGATCAACTAAAAATTATTTTGTTTATTCAACCTATATTCAAAAGATATAGGTGACTTCTTGCTTTAGTTCAAAATAACACTTCAGTTTAGGTCAAAATTCACAGTATTAACAAACCACTAACCAACACTACTAGCATAATAAACTACTAATTAGCCGTTTATCAATAGTTAGCAAGGTCGAAGTTGAGTTAAGTTTTTGGGTTGGATTTGGGATGCAGGAAAAGAGCATACTTTATAACTACTAATAAATACTTAACATCTTAAAAATAGACTGGTAATAAGCCAGTAGTTAATAGAATGCATTGTGACCTAAACTAATGTGTTACCGAAGATTTATAGCTGAAACTGTGTTCTTTGGTGAAACAGTTCATGCATACGAATGATTACTTGCATACAGGCAAAACACCAGTGTCTACATTGATGTCTCATAAAGTGAAAAGATCAATCTGTGTAACATACTGAGATGCCATTTACACTAGTGCATTTAGTTTTCACAAGTTTCATAACAGCTACCCCTGGAATCCACACTACTCTGCCATCTTCGCCTGGATGTTTTGAAAATGCTTAAAACTTATAGTTTGAAAACATTGGTGTTCGGTTTCAATAGAGGGACTGAAGCGCAAATGTTTTTTGAAAACAGAGGCACAGCTATCCACAATCAACCTGACTGGTTCTTACTGACTATAGCATATCATTCCCTGATCCAACAAGCTCCTCAAATATGACCAGGAATGTGCCGGTTTAAGATTCTGATGGTATGATAACTTTGGACAAAAATATCAGTTTCACAATATCACTGTATTGTGATTATTGCTCTAAATTAAGATTTTTTTAAATGTCTGGATAAAAAATCATCATCATTGGATCCATACTTTTATTGACATTATGTATCTAGATATCCACTGCTCACATTCATGGTGCAAGAGAGGACACCAGAGTTTGGGTACAAACCTTGGACAAACTTAAAGGTTTACTAATTTGAATCAATGAGACATCAAAAAGCAGAAACTTCTGGTTCCAGGTCCCCTTTTTATTTCTTTTTTTATTTTTTTTATTTCATTATTATTGCCATTTTTTAATTATATATATATTTTTAAAATGTATTTATTTTTCTTTTTATATATGTTTTTCCTTTTTATAGTAATTTAAGGTTTCCTGTTTGGGCTTCTAATAACTTTCATTGTCATAGGCCTCTTTCAGCACGGTTTGGAATACCTATTTCTATTTGTCTATCCCCATGCTTCTATTTATTTATTTTTACTCACTTTACCCTCAAGACAGATTTGGCTTGTTGCATTTTTTGCTTTGGAAATTAGTTTTATGTGTATGTATTTGTGTGTGTGTGTGTATATGTATAAATATTAATTTATTTTATTATTTTTATTTGTTTTAGTATGTCCTTGTCATTAATCTTCAGTTTTTCCTTTTTATTGACAATATTTTATTATTGTTATTGCTGGCACTATTATTAATACTATTATTTAACAATCTGTAATTAATCTGTAATTAATCTGTATATTGGTTATTACATGTATATCTACGCACTTTGCTATATGCTGATTGTCTACGGCATGTTTTTCTGTGTTCAAAAAATACAAAATAAAGAAAAATTTGATGGAAAAAAACTGTCTGGGTAAAAAAAAAAAAACTTTTTGTTGGATATAAATGAAACTATTACACTGTTCATGTCTATAGCATGCTTGGTTGTACTGTTGGTGCATAAGCAATTTGTTTTTCAAATGTTTGTTGAATCGTGGACTAAATAAAAAAGGACCATTTCACAACCGGTAGACTACAAGTATGAATGCTGGCAAAATATGTGCATGCCCATTAAACACAAGTGTTAAAATGTGTTTATCATCGTATTCACAGAGATTGTTTTTCCTGGACCCAGTAGAAACATTCATTCATTTTAAAACACTGTTTTAAAACGAAAACATACGAGTGTAAATGCAGCCTGACATTGACAACAATACCTCCTGAGCAGTCCTGAGAATGTTCACAACAACAAGCAATTGACTTACTTTTTATAAAAGCATCAAGCACCACAGTTTTTTTTTTTCAGTTTAGCTTTTTAAAAATCTGTCCACTTGAAGAATAAAAGAAGTGGCCTACATTTTGAACGATCCAAAAGTCAGTAAATAACCAGTATGTTTTCATTTCTGGGTGAGCTCTACCTTTAAGACTGTCAAACTGTATACCACACACAAAGGGGCTATTTTAAACTACACTTTAAAAGCAGTAACAAACTTAAACCTACCAGTTCCATCTTCCACATTCTCGACCTCCATGACCTCAGTGTTGATGCGGCCTCTGAACACATACTGCGGCCCGTTGATGGATTTCGTCCTTTTGGTGGATTTCTTCCCTGACACTCTGCATGTGGAACAGTGAAAACATGAGGCAAGTTTTTAGGTCAATCAATCTGATGGTTGTTTTATATTGTTTACATCTTTCTAGTTATGTATTTGAGTAAAATAAATTCTATAAGCTGATAAAATTTCTTCTGAATTTAAAAAAATACGTAAAAAAGAGTTTGTTTAAGATGCCTATACTTTTTTTGTGATTTTATTGTACATGTTAAATATGATACATGCAATACAAATAGCTTTTCATTTTTCCCGTTGCGCACATACACATTTAGGTTCTACAAAAAAAAAAAAAAAAACTATATATATATATATATATATATATATATATATATATATATATATATATAGAATTAAAATAAAAATCAATTAAATAATAATATTAAATAAAAAATATTTTACTCTAAAAAATAAAATAAAATAAAGGAAAATAATAAATCATAGCAAAAATTCTACTCTTCTAAAATAAATGAAGGGTCCATCTTCTTTATGTAATGTAAAACAGCTTGCCAAGTGAGAAAAAACATCTCAGCACCACTTTTTCTTAGGTCAGGTGGTGTAGAGTAAGCGTAGAAAAGGCAATCCCATTTATCTTACTTATATTAAAACATATGGACTGTGTTGTAATACCAAATATTAAAAGAATGGCCTCGGGTTCTACATAGGTATTTAATGGGCCAGAGAGAAATTTAAATACTAGCTGCCAGAAATCCTTTATTTTAAACAAGACCAAAACATATGATATAGAGTGGCTGGCTCAATATTACACAGTCACAATTAGGCTCTATATTCAGTTTAAACTGGGCTAATTTCACTTTGAGCCAATATAATCTATGTACTACCTTAAACTGTATAACTCTTATGTATTAAACAAATTGAAGATGAGTGAATATAATTTAAAATGGATTGCCACATGTCTTCTGATAATTCTATTTCCAGTTGCAGCTCCCATTTTCGTTTTAATTGCACTAGGGGTTGCAGATTATAGGATTTAATTACAGATTTTTTTTTGCCAATAAGTCCCTTTAAGTAGGGGTTAAGCTCCAAAATAGAGTCAAGCAGGGAGGAGGAAGGCAGTGATGGAAAGTGGCTCATTGAGGAAGATGCTTAAATTAATTTTTAAAGTGGGGTGACATTATGGAATAGTCTGGAACAGATCAAAACAGAAGAGAAAACTTTTGGCTAAAAAAAAAAAAATTAAACCGTTTAAAAACATTTATTATTAAAGGAATATGAAGAGAGGCGATTGTGAAATCGGAACAAAATTATGAATTTATTCTGTAATTGGTTAGTTTTCTCCAGAAGAAAAATATTATCAGACATACTGTGAAAATTTCCTTGCTCATTTGGGAAATACAGTATATATATATATATATATATATATATATATATATATATATATATATATATATATATACATATATATATATATATATATATATATATATATACATATATATATATATATATATATATATATATATATATATATATATATATATATATATATATATATATATATATATATATATATATATATATAATGTATTTCACAAATGAGCAAGGAAATTTTCACAGTATGTCTGATAATATTTTTCTTCTGGAGAAAGTCTTATTTGTTTTATTTTGGCTAGAATAAAAGCAGTTTTAAATTTTTTAAAAACATTTTAAGAACAATATTATTTGCCCATTTAAGATTTTTTTTTCAATAGTCTACAGATCAAATCATAGTTATACAATAACTTGCCTAATTAACCTAACTTGCCTAGTTAACCTAAGGAACATAGTTAAGCCTTCAAAAATGACACTTTAAGCTGTATAGAAGTGTCTTAAAAAATATCAAGTAAAATATTATTTACTGTCATCATGGCAAAGATAAAATAAATCAGTTATTAAATGAGTTATTAAAACTATTATGTTTAAAAATGTGTTTGAATGAGGAAATTTGTAACGGTCAACATGGCGAATGAAGCCTGGTCTACTAGTACAAGAGCCAATCATCAATCGCTATAGACCGATGTTTCTCCAGGGTAGAAGCTCGGACCAGACGTGTGTTTTTACAACAGTTTGATGGTCAACAATAGGACTGGAATCTCAGCGAATACTTGCTTCACAAACATAAGAAATACATCCAAACAAAGCTTGAAATCGCTACTTTTAAATAAACCCACTACACTTAAGAAAAAAAAAGTTTCTTAGTTTTGAAATCTTTATGAAACCAAAGCGAGGTACAGTCCATCCTGTCAAACACATATCACATGACAGCTTCAAAACGATTTATGACTTCAGTCATTTCTGGAGGAGATTTGCCATTAAGACCAAATTGTGAATTACTTACAGAAGACCAGCGCGATCTGACAAAGCATTATCCAGAGGATGATAATGTGTAACATGGCCCATAAATGAGGTTGGTGTCATGATCTCCTTCTTTTCAAGTGAGTATGCTCATTAGCTTGGACTAAAAAAATACTGATTTTGTTTAGTTCGAACCTTTAGAAATTAAATTTATGAGACAGCCGTTGTTTAATTTAATTGGTGATTCCAAATATGTAATGTAATCGTAAGAATGGCAGACAATTTTGTAGAATAACTGTGATTTGTGTAATAATAAATCTAGTATGTTCATTTTACTGGTATCTCTCTCTTTTCTTTCTCAATAACTGTTTCTTTCACAGTTTATTTCAAAGGGACAAAATGATGTCTTTATTTGTTGTTGTGTTTACAATGCTGATTTTCTTGAACGCCTAACCTTGACTTCCTCTTGCAGTAGACTAGGAGGTTGTCAAACAGGAAGAAGACTCGTTCCTGAATGTTTCCAGCTGATATCTTCAACAAGTTGCCTTGGAGTAGCAGTTCAGTACAAATATCAGTCAAGTTTGTTCCCTGGAAAATAAAAAACAAAAAATCATCTTTATCAATGCCATAACAAAGAACATTAGAGCATTTTCTGCTGTGTGAACAAGTTCAACAATTACGTTTTAGGCAAAAGTAATTATTGTTGCTGCAAAACTAAAAGTATGAATAATTGATTTGAATCTATCGATCCATTCATCGATCCCATCAACAAGTGGACATTTATTATGGCCTTGTTTACAATTTCCTTGTGTTTTATTAACAGACAATGCATCTACATTCATTAAAATATAATCTGTTCATTAATCACGATGCTCATTCCATCTAATCTTTAGATAAGATCAGCCTCTCCTCACTCCCAATGCTTCCTATTGGACTAAAAGCAAAAACAATTAAATGCATTACAAAAGCAGCGCCTTTGTCTTTATGGATTGAACAGGATAGGTTTGGTCCTGTTCAATATGCCAGAGCATCAGAAATCGACTGGACTCGTCTGCTGTGGTTCATGCTGACTCTAAACAGGATGTGATTTCCAGCGGTCGCAGGTGTGGGTATGTGTGTGTGTGTGTGTGAGAGTGTGTGTTTGATAAGCAGACTCCATTTTTCCAGCTTAATCAATGGCGTGTCCAGACGGTTCAATTAGAGAGATGGGAATCTGCTTCCCGCTTGTTCTGCACTATTTACCTATAAAGGTGAAACACTCCGGACTAAATGGAAACTTAATGCATTTGCTTTTAAATCAGAGCCCACATCCTGAAACACTGTACAGTATATCTTAGGTAAAGTACAACCTGTTTTTTAAGCTCTCATTGTATGTTGAGTTGAACAGATACCTGATAACTAAGAAGCATTAAAACTTTAAAGAAAAAATGGATAATATTCATTTGATTTTCAACTACTACTATTATTATCATTATTATTATTATCATTATTATTATTATTATTATTTTAATAACAATATTACCATATTATTTATTTTTATTATTAAAATTAATTTTATTGCTATTATTATATGAAATTGATATTAATACATATTTGTAATATCTAATAAATACAATAATAATAACTATATTATTTTTTATTATTATTATTATTATTATTATTTTGAATTATATTTTTATTAGCAATATTAACATATTATTATTAACATTATTATTATTATTATTATTGCTACTATTTTTATTATTTATAATAATAATTATATGAAATTTATATTAATATATACATATAAATTTGTAATATCTAATAAATACAACAATAATAATAAATCTTATTACTATTTTTTTTATTATTATTATTACTATTGTTATTTTATTAGCATTATTAAAATTTGTAAATAATTTTTAAAACATTATTATTATTGCTATTATTATATAATAAAATTATTATTATTATAAGAAATCGATATTAATATATATATTTGTTATATGTAATAAATACCATAATAATAATGTTACAATAACCAGCGATCATTCTCCGGAGATCGCTGGTTTCCACTATACCAGGACTACACTTCCACATATCCCAGGACTACATTTTCATAAATGCACTTCTTCCAGACACGCACGCCTGATTATTTATCTATCCTGATTACAATCACCAGCTGAACCTTGTCAAAGACTGATAACACACCATACAAAAGGCACTCATGAACTCATCCAGGGGGCCGAGTCTTGTTAGCTGTACCAGTAGCATTACGAAGCGTTTTCCCTGTCTGGTTTTCCTGAGTTTAGACCTTAGCCTTGTTCATCCGTGTTCTACTGTTTAGCCGCCTGCCTTTCGACCTGTTGCCTGTTTATATGACTACGATTCTGGATTTGCCTGCACTTACCTGTTTGTACCTGATTTGACCACTGCTTGCCTGACGCTGAATAAACCTGCATATTGGATCTTACATTCTGTTGTGGTGTCACTCCCGTCGTTAAATAATGATAATAATAATAACATTTATTACTATGATTATTTTTTTAATTATCACTAATATTATAATTTTGTATTAACAGCATTAACTTATAATTTTTATTATTGCCAATTTGCCACTATTATTATTATTTTTTATTATTATTATTTTTTTATTACTGTCACAAATATTATTGTTTTTATTAACATTATTAACAGTATTATTATTTTATTATTGTTAACATTTTTTATTTTTGCAATTTGCCACTATTATTATAATTATTTTAATGATTATCACTATTATTTTTATTATTATCATTAATATTATTATTATTTTTAGTAACATTATTAACATATTATTATTTTTATTATTATTAACATTATTATTGTTGCCTATTTGCCATCATTATTATTATTGTTATTATTATTATTATCATCACCATCATCATCATCATTTTATTTTAGTCACTAATATTATAATTTTTATTAACATTTTTATTATTAACATTATTATTATTGCCAATTTGCCACTATACATTTTCTTCTTGTTCTTCTTCTTCTTCTTTTTATTATTATTATTATTATTATTGTTATTATTATCCTCATCATCATCATCATCAATATTTTTTGTCACTAATATTTTTATTTTTTATTAACATTATTAACCTATTATTACTATTATTAATATTATTAACATTTTTATAATTGCAATATGCCACTTTTATTCTAATTGTTTTAATTAATATCACTACTATTTTTTATTATTGTAATTAATATTATTTTTATTAATATTATTAACATATTGTTATTTTAATTATTATTAACAATATTATTATTGCCTATTTGGCATTATTATTATTATCATCATCATCATTTTATTTTAGTCACTAATATTATTATTTTTATTAACACTGTTAACCTATTTTTATTATTAACATTATTATTATTGCCAATTTGCCACTATTCTTCTTCTTTTTACTATTAATTTTCTTCTTCTTCTTATTATTATTATTATTAATAATATTATTATCATTTTTAATATTATTATTATTATATTATCATCATTATTATTTTATATTATTTTTGTCACTAATATTTTAATTTTTTTAACATTATTGTTGTATTAGTATATATTACATTATTATAATATATGAAATTATTTTATTAATTAGTGTTCACATTCTTTAACATTTGAGTAAATAGTGGCAGTTTTAAAGACAATATCCTAAAATAATCCCCCGATTCTCATATGCAGGAATGTTGTTGCTGAGGTGTGATGGGCTCAGAAAAATAACCCAACAGAAGCCAGACTGCACAGTATGCAATAAATTGTGAGAATTTTAACCATCTAAGCACACTTAGCACTCACTGCCGGCTATAGAAAACGCCCCACTTTGTACAGCCACTCAGTACTGCATCAGATAAATCAATAAAGAGGGTTAATGGACAGGGTACAAAGAGCAAGAAAAAGAGAGGATGAAGACAAAGTAACTATAGGGTTCAGAGAAAACAATGAAGAAAAAGAGGAAAGAGACAGACTAGAAAAGAAAAAAGATCAGCAAAGTGTTTGAAAGAAAGAAAGAAAGAAAGAGGGAAATAAAGAGAGAGGGAGGAGGGTAAAGCGAGTATGTGGTGTCACACTGGTGCATGTTACACAAAACTAACACATCTCCATGGTATCAGGCCTTTGTGTTTGGACTTCCTCTTCCTGCATCCTAAGAAAATGTCATCAGTAGACACAAGGCGACACTCATCTTTTGAAAGCCTACTCTAAAAAAGTAAAAATTTTAAACACAAAGCACACTGTTCTCCAAAAGAAACCCTGGTTATTAAAGCTTGCATGGCTTAATATTATGTAAAGGTTTGTTGCTGAAATATGTAGTAAAACGTTGAAAAATGTGCATTGTTTAAAAAAAAATCATAAATTTTACACCATGGTGGACAATTTTATAAGTTGATTATAAGTGATTATAAATAAATATTATAACAATTTTACTCTGTGAGCTAGTGATGCTGTCTGTGAATATTTATATACACATGAGTAAAGGCCCATGCACACCAAGACGTTTTTTGCTCACGTTTTCCGTCAACGTTTAACGGCTCGTGACTATATAAAGGGCGTCAATGTGATTCTGCACCCAACATGCAAAACACCAGGCGCAAAAGCGTCATTTAAAAAAAGCGTCTCATGCCCAATTTTATTTTTTATTTTTTTGACGCGCCGCGTTAAAACCTTCTCCACCTGCTGAAGTTACAGTAAACAGCACTTGGAAGCGCTTAAGCGCAAAACTGTCAATTCAAGCGCTCTTCTGCTTGACGACAGTGAAAATCGCTTGAGTTTGAAGTTCAAATTGAAAACAGCATTGCAATTCTCAAGCAAATCAAAATGAGCATTGCAATTGACTAGACGTGTTTTGTAAAGGTAATGCTATAAAAATGTTTTGCAAACATATGTAGTTTTTTTATTATTATTTAATTCCAGATACGATAGGTTTTTTATTTGCACTGCTTGATCTTCATTTGCAGTTCTTTTTTTGTTTGAAAATGTCCTTTTTATTTCACAAAAATCTATTTTCGCTTTGCAATTTTTAGAGATTTGCATTTATTTATTTTTTGCTCAATAGTTTATTTTTTGTTTGCATTTTTTTTGCAAATATATATGGCCGTAGATTGACTCGATAGAAAAGCTTTTTTTGAACTCCAAAAAGTTTTTGCTCCTAAAGGGGGAAAAGTTCAAGAAACTTTTGGAGCATTTTTGGAAAAAATGGATTTCCCCTTACAAAAATAAATAAATAATGTAGACTCTGCGTCCACGAATTTGTATGCTTTCAATTGTTATTTCGTGATGTCTAGAAGATATCCGCATGGGGAAAAACTCTGGTAATTTACAGTAAACAAGTTTTTGAACCACATAGTAAAGTGCATAATGTGTACAACTCTTTGCTAACAAATACTACAGAACACTGTAGCATAGTAAACTGTAATAAATACCAAAACGTTAGTGTAAACTATGTTGGTGCACTTGATAGTGTGTAATTATAGCATAGAAAACTGAAGCTAGTTGAGTAATTTGTTTATTACTACAGCTGAGTTGTACCAAAGCAACAATAAAATTACTACAACAGTTTAATTCAAGTAAATATCTATATTATTCATCCAAACACTTTAGTATTTACTATAGTATTTTTTTCATGTAACCTAATAGCTTATACAGGATGTATCGCCTCAATGACAGGCAAATTTGTTTGTTTTCGAAGAAAACTCTGCCCTCTTCATGATATAAGGATCATGCCCAACATAAGTGATTATTACTATTTATATCTCCTTTGAAATATGGTATAAATCGCAAAAATACGGACTTTCCTCTATGTCTCCAATTTAATTTTTTACTTCCTGCCCTCCATCTGAATTTCGAACATCACCAGAACCACGTGATTGAAAACAACCTATACATAGATTTAGTATACTATGACCTACATCTCTGAAGGTGTGTGTATGGTTATTTACTTTATTTGTATTTTGAGTTGTTCTAATGTAAAAAGAGTGATCAAATACCAAATTGCATGGCTTTCATTTGAAAGTTTCTGTCAAAGGACAACTTTGTTTTTACCATCTTACCACTGATACCTTTGAGGCATTTAATAGACCACAGCTACTGAAAGGATCAGCAACGGATCTAACTTTAAACCAGATGCCATACCATTACGAAACAGTAGCGACAGAAAACTGTAGATGCCTTCCTGGCATAATAAAAACCTGCTGATGGTTGTCATGATGAGGCAGACACTGAGGGGGAAAGCTTAAACTTATTGAGAGTTTCACTGGATTTACTAAGTGTGCAGTGTCCTCTAGATGTGACTAAAACATTTGTCAGCATGTTTAGTGTCTGGTGTTTTTTCTCTGTGTAGATTTCACATGTTATCTGGGACATTTAAGGTACTTGAGAAGACAAACTCCACACAATGAGGCATCGTATGAGTAATTCATTTTTCGAGTTGAGTTGTAGTAAGAATAGCAATGCAGCCACTTGATTGAAGTGAAGAACTGAACATAAAACAACCTCATTGCAAAATTACTGCAATAACATAAATCTTTTATGGCTATTATACTACATATTTCAGTAATGTACATCATTTACATTATATAGCTAGAAGTCATACTCTAAAACCAGCTTGTAAAACTTCTTGTGAAAGATGGTTGAATATTGGTTATTGATAACGCAGCAATGTCAACATTAGTACTGTATACTTGACAGTAGACCTACCTACTGTCATTGTATTTTTTTGCCTTCATCTCATTGTCTCTAACATTCTATATATATATATATATGTGTGTGTGTATTAGCGCTGTCAAAATTAGTGCGTTAACGCATGCGATTAATTTTAAATAATTAACGCGTTAAAAAATTAACGCAATTAACGCAGTTGCAGGTTTTTTTTTTACTTCCTGTTTTGGTGGACGTGTGTTTAACATGCAAGAAATGTGGATAAGACCAAGGAAGCATTTTTTGAAGGCAAGTTTCAGTATAAAACAATTAGTTGCATCACAGGTTATCCAGAGTTTCATGCAATTTCGGGTTTCATTTTTAACTTTCTGTTGTAAGTTGATACCGCATGGCGAACAGAAAGAAAATCCTCCGCATTTTGTGACTCGGTGTTCCTTTTATGGTAATAAAATCACTGCTTAGGCTACACGGTAGAATTTTAATAAGAGTATAATCTTAATCATATTAAAATCGAAGTATTGGTGTCTTATGTACATGTACTCAGAAAGTCTCTGGTGAAGTCGCGAGCTGTCAAAGACAGGGCATTACTCTGCCTTTCAGCATGAGCACTCCAAGTTTAGCGTGTTTCATCATTAAACGCAACGAAAGCGTCTGCTTCGCGTTGTTGTGTCAGAATCCTTGTGAAATACAGTAATACTTTAGAACGCTTAGTTTAAGCAAATTTGATGAACACGATCACGCGTGTTGCATCTGAAGGGAATCGCTCCAGCGCGTTGTGTGTGTGTCTGTGTCAGGCCCGTTGAGGGGTGTCAGAGGTGGAGTGAGCGACGTATCTGAGTAGGGGCGTGTGCGCGTGAGACGTACCTGAAGTCTAGGAGGGATGCGGTGGAGAGGGGTGTGCAACGTATTTAACGACCGTTTTGTGAGAGATTATCATTCATTTGCGGGTATCCGGGAGTCTCTGTGCATTTGCGGAATACTCCTAGTTTTAGCAACTGGATGAATGTAAAGGAGGATTTAGCAAAATTGTTTCTACTTTATAATTAATATTCTCAAATAAAACTTTACAATGAGTGCAACTGTTTGTATTCAATAGTTTATTATTATAATTTTCCATTTTCCATATATGTAATGCCTGTATTTTGGCATTTTTTTGCAGTCCACTTAAAATCCAACATGGAAATCAATGTTTTTTTATTGGCATTGATTGTTTTGAAATTTAAATGTCATTAACATGCCTGTGTTTTAATTCCTGTAATAAATATGGCTGTCAAGCACGATCTTGATGGTTTATTGTGGGTATGTTGTTTACATGAATAAATCTGTTACAAAAATTCTAATAACAATTATATATTGAATTTAAATTGTTTTTGTCTTGCGTTTACATTAATTTTACATTTGAATAGCCAAAATTACAAGTTTCAGTATTTTAAATACGATTAATCGCGTTTCATTTTTTTTAAACAGTGCGATTAATTAGTAAATTTTTTTAATCGATTGACAGCACCAATATATATATATATATATATATATATATATATATATATATATATATATATATATATATATATATATGATGAAAGAATTGGCAATTTTGGGTGAACTATCTATAAGGGTGCACTCACACCAAACTATCCAAATCGTGCCTGGGTGCGTTTCCCAGTTCGTTTGATAAGCACAAATGCTCCGATTCTGGCCCGGCTGGTAGAGGTGTGCCAATGCGCTACTCGATAGGGCATTGGTGCAGCACGCTTGTAGTGAGAGTGCAAATTACGCCTGAGTCCGAAACTTAAGATGCAACGTCACTTTTAGGAGACTGTTTCATATGGATTAATTACTATATCATTCATACTTTTCAATGATTGAGAATTGTCATGTTTTATTAAATATACAACCCTCCGCAGCATGTCAGCTGCACCTTCAATAAATCTCCTAATATGTGCAGCACTATGACTTTTATGATAATTTATAAGAATCAAAAATTGAGGATTGGTTCAGCAAAATATTTGACTGTGCTTCACTGCATCTCAAATGACTTAACATGTTACCAAAAGATACATCAAAAGCAAAGTCCACTGTGCATCTCTTCTATTAAACTAAACAGTCACATCATTGGTGTGCTCAGGCTCGGAGGGAAAAATGCAGTGTGAAAACAGGCTGTCGGGGGAGAAGGACGGGAGACAATCGCACTTCGGCACAGTTCAACACAAGTGTACATAGTGTGAGTATACCCTGAGAGGTCCAACTGATTCTGGTCTGTTTCTTTAAAACCAGCAACTTAGGAACCAGCCCAAACTTGATGCACCATGTATGAGAACTACTAGATATATCTGAAACTCACCTCCCAGCCCTCTATGTGTGACTGTAATATCTCAAGAGCCTCTAATTTCTCCATCTGCCGCTTGGTCTCGTTGATGTTGCAGCACACAGCTTTCATGGCCTGCAGGGCTTCCTCTACAGCAGGGTAATCTGAATGCTTCTTAGGAGTTCTCTTCAAAAGTTCCTGAAGAGCAAACAGCAGGTACATGCTTGTGTTACACAGTGGCGCGTCTACTGTCTGTTGAAATTCTTCAGATACTGTGTACTAGGAATATAATGGAGTGTCTAATGGTCGAAATTAAACCCTTTTTTATTAGTGGTGCTTGTTCAAAAGAAAAATATTTAAATGTACATTACCATTTGGTCAGTTATATGCTGTGTAAATAGTGCAACTGATTAATCAAAATAAAGTGAGTTTTTGCTTAAAACAAGCAACATAATCAGACAATGGGGGTAACCAAAATAAACTTGTCTTCGCTTTGAAACAAGATTATTTTGGTTACCACATTGGCAGATTATTTAGCTTGTTTTAAGGAAAAACTCATTCATTTTGGCTAATTATTTCTAAAACTAAGACAATATTTTTGCTTGTCTAAGAAATGCTTCTTCATTTAGAAATTTTTAGATATTTGTACAAGAAATGTCAAAAACTCCCAAGAAAATAATTTTTTGCAGTGTGTTTATATAGACATCGATACAATTATTCAGCAATTATGCATGGAACTGTCACAAATGACAGTAAATGCATCTAAAATGCATTAAGCAGCAAATCAGCTTATTATAATGCTTTTGTAACGATTATTTGTTAATGTAAATCATTTAACTCTTGTTTACAGTTACAAAGTCTAAAGATTTTGAATATTTTATTATATCATTTATTGATTCTTGCTGTATATATCTCAGACAAGAATTTGTGGCACTTAAAATTGTGTTGCACGAAACGATACTTTAGTCTATGTCCTAAGTAAATCATGATAAAAAAATATATGTCACTGGTGTATTACATGCCTGTAGCCTTCGAAAGATCCACCCCCCCACACTGACAAAGTTCCAGAATTTGTCCCTTACATGAGCTCAATTGTTCTATTTTGACTGCTATACCATAATAAATTGTGAAAATAACCCATCAAAGGCTTTAAGACCAAGTGGAATTTGACGTAAAAGAAGTCATCTTTCACTGACCTACTGTACTGTTGTTAAATAGAGAAAAACATTTTACAAGGAATTTTTATTGTGAATCTTGGACCTTACTTTCGAAAAAAAATCTGACCAATAAAATAGTGTGAAGCACAGAAAGTGGACCATATTACAGTTAATTATAATAGTAATTTTGCTATTGTTGTTATTTATTTATTTTCAAATGTACTCATTATTATGTTTGAATTTTTCAATATTCAATTGGCCAAATTCTGACTGAGGAAAGTTGAATGTGCTGCTCAGTTTGTTACTTGCCTAATAAATGACATTAAGATTTGCAGTTTTTAAACTTTAAAATTTAACAGATATTTTTTTCTAATGATATATGATACAATAAATATCTTTTTTAAAAATGTATCTTTTTTTCTTCATATTTCTTCATTTTAAATCTCAAGCTCAAAAAAGTGCTTAAAATGTCACTAAAATGCAACATTTAAACTTCATAATTAAATAGAAAATGAGGCATATAACTGCAAGGAGAAAAAAGAACCACCCCTTTCAGCAGGCTGGCGATGAAACTGTATTACTCACATAAAAATAACAGTAAACTAATCACATTCTAAAACGTCAAAAGAAAAAAATTCTATAATTCACTGTTTTATTATACTGATGCACAAAAACCCGTTTCCAACCATGTCCCAAAAACAAACAACATCTTTGCCTATAACGAAAAAGGTAGCCTTACCCTTAATAGCAAAGGGTATTTACAGATCCTCTGTATAGGCGAGAGGAGATACCCTTCAAGAGGAACATCTGTGCTCTTCTTACCACCTAACAACATGAGGTGCTGAAAAAAAAAAAAAAAAAAACACATGACCTGATTAATTCAACATCCTTCTATCTAAACAGATACATGTTGAGTTTCCATGGAAAGCTCTGAACGACACTCTCGATTTCTACAGTATAACTTTAGGTATCAGTTTCACTTCAAATAATTTTGGAGATTAAAATTAATGAGTGTATGTGTAATGTTTATTCACGACAATCAGCAATGAAATCTGTTGCTGGGTTACAAATGCAGAACTGAAGTGACAGTACTGGCGTATGAGGGATTTTCGTCAGAATATGATATAATAAAAATGATGGGATTTTTTTTTGAAAGCATCAGACATATAAGTGGTGCTTACCAGCAGAAAAGCCCGTATGTGAGGGATCTTGTTGAGCTCCATCAGTAGTCTGAGTGCTTTCTCATGGTTACTACAGTACTCGCCATACACTGAAAAACGCACTTTCTGTAGAGGAAACAAAAGAGTTATACTTCAAAATACTTTTTGTTTTTTTGGAATGAGACCATCTAAACCAGGGGTGCCCAAACTTTTTTAATGAAGGGCCAAAAACCAAACTTGATAGAGTGTGATGGGCCGAAGCTAAATATACCAAACTGTATTAAATTATTTGCCATAGTAACTTTACTAATTTAATAATATTTAAAAAAATAAATAGAAAAAAAATATTTAATCATATTAATAATAATTACTTTTTTTTTTACAATACTGTACTTATAATACAATAAAACCATAAACAATCTCATTAACACAATGGAGTTCCATGCTTTTTTTAAATTCGCAAAATAACCTTTTTTACTCGATAGTGAAATGTCCTATAAGTGTGATTTTAGTAACGTGCCACACACATATACTCTATTTGTCGACATCTAAAATGTGCTTAAGGATTTCATGGCTCTAAAAAATCCAATTAATTCACAATATTTAATCAAAACTTTTTATTTCACTTTGCTTTTTTTTGTAGTTGTTCAATTAAACAAAAATGTTAATTTAGTGACTATCTCTGTTGAAGGCATTTGCCCCAACCTTACCCATTCTTCTCTCTCTCGTCTCAGATGAGATCATGGGCCAAATCAAATGTTACTATGGGCCACGTTTGGCCTGCAGGCCCTAGTTTGGGCATCGCTGATCTAAATAGATTTATATGCATTTTTTGAGTAGAAAAGAGGCTTTTGTGCTCTGTTGAAGACTTAGTTTAACACAAAATGAAATTTCACACACAATTCACTCAAGTAATTACTGTCTTTTTTTCTGTTGAACACAAGAGAAGATATTTTAAAGAATGTTGGAAAACTATAGCCACTGATATACATAGTAGTAAATACTATGGAAGTCAGTGGCTACAGTTTTCCAACATTCATCAAAATATCTTCTTTTGTGTTTAACAGATGAATGAGACAGACTTGGAGTCACTTGAAGTTAAATAAACAATCAGAGAATTTTTTATTTTTGGGTGAACTACTGTATCGATTTGACATCCCTTAACTATTAAACTCAAATGCTAAGGGGACGAGTGACAAGGAGAAAGAGTTTCAGGTAGTGAAACTGCCAAAGAAGCATAGAGACGCAGTCACTCTGCCACACTTTATTCGAAACAACACAGGAAGTGAAATCGAAGTGCATAGGTTACATCTAAAGGCCACACCTCCTCTACAAGCCACAAAAGCTACAGTACATGGATACAGGAAGTTGAGAGAAAAAAAAAGAAAGAAATGCAGCTCATCTTTATTCACTTTAACATTGAGCAGTTTAAATCTCCGATAAAACATGGGATAAAAAGAATCTGCACAAGGTTCCCATACGAAAGTTTGCAGGGGACGTCATTCAACTGCTATTTTAAATCATCAAAATGTGGAGTATGTAGTGACCAAATATGTATAAACAAATAAAAACTTGATTAATCATAAGAGCTCTGCACACATGTGGTGAAGTGCTTTTAAACAGCTTATACTCTTAATATGGTCCAACATTTTGTTTTGTTTTTTAGGAAAAATAATTATTGCAATAAAAATGATAAATTATGTAGTAAAGTAAAATGAACAGCTGTGTATTCCAAAATGTGTTAACTTGCTCGGAAACTTCCTCACACCCTCTGACATGCTAACCAGAGCCTAAAGAGAAATTTGATAATTTTAACATCGATATTGATAATAATTAATAGTATAATGTGTCTCTCTTTGCAGGACAAGAGCTTGGGTGGCATCTTGGATGGCACACTTTCTTTTGAAGGTCATATTCATAATTTCACACAGACTTCATATTTATTACTGCATAATTATTACTTGTCCTTCTCTCAGAACTAATAATACTGCAATTTTCATCCATGCACTATTCACTTCACGTAATGACTACTGCAGTGCTCTTCCTTCTAAACTTCTCCATAAACTCAAACTGGTTCAGAACTCTGCAGCTTCTGTCATTTCTAGGATTTCATTTCACAATTTCACAAACAAGCCACACCACATATTATCAGCTTCACAGACTTCTAAAAAGTATCCCATCAATTTTAAAATATTTCTCTCTTTTAAGGCACTTCACAATCTTGCTCCTCAACATCTCACCAAACTTCTCCAAATCTATACCCCTTCTCACACTCTTAGATCATCTAACTCTATCTCTCTGGAACCACCCTGTACTCGATTAAGCCAGATCTTTCAGCTCTTTGGCTCCTCAGCTATGGAAATTGCTTCCATTGGATTTAAGGAGCAGTGTAGGATTTAAGCAATAGTCTTCACACTTTTAAATCCTGCCTTAAGACCCAAATTGTTAAGCAGGCTGTCTTATGATTTTTTTATTATGTTATTTTATATTTAAGATGTTTTTGTATTTGCATCTCTTTTCATGTATTTGAAAATTATGATTGGCAACATTTTATTAATTGTTTTTGGTATGTTTGCTGATGTTCATTGTAAGGCGATCTTGGGTGTCCAGAAAGACGCCATTCATAAACAAAATTAATTATTATTTAACTATAGACAAGTTATTATTAATTCTAACTTAATTCATTGAAAAAAAGTAATATATTTTTTAAATATCCTGTTTTGATTAGACATTTTAAATACATATTTTTTGTAAATAAAAGAGTAAAGTAAAACTATTCTATTATTACATATTATTTTATGTTATTTGATTATTTATAATGACAAAACAACCACAAAACTTTATTAATGAATAAAACAAAACAACACAAAACAACATAACACAAAACAAAACAACCAAAACACAACAAAAACAACAATACACAATGCACAATAAAACAAAAACAAAACAACACACAAAACATGCTACAAAACAAAAACACACAAAACAAAAAACAAAACACACAGAAAAAAAGCAAAACCACACAAAACAAAACAAAAACACACAAAAACAACAACAACAAAAAACAAAGCAAAACAACAAAACACACAAAACTAAAAACAAAACACAAAACAAAAACAACAAAACACAAAACAAAACAAACAAAACAAAACAACAAAAACACACACAAAGCAAAACAACAAAACACACAAAACAAAAACAACAACACACAAAAAAATACAAAACAAAAACAACAACACACACAAAACAAAAAAATAATCTGCCTGAGCTGGGTCTACTAAAAGGTCCAAAATAGCAGTTCATCTGGATCAAATCAGGGCTGAAGTATCAGTTTATTAAAGATGCATGTGGTGAAGGTAGAATGTCATTTATCTGAGCTCCACAGGAACAGTCTGTGTAACCTTGATGAGGACGCTGTGGATCCTGACGGCTGAGTCTGCTCGAGGTGTTCCGACAAACCAGGAAAACTATACTGGAATTCTAAGGGCAACGTGTGTTTGGAAAACTGTTTGTGTTTGTTTTCCTCTTCACAAAACATCACAATTTCCTGCTCTCTGATTCCTCTCCCTTTTCCCCTAGAATTTGCATGCTGTTTGTAGGAGTTTGTGTATTCACAGAGGATCTGGCATTTGCATTAGTGTCTGTGTCACTACTCTGGTTTGGGCCCTCGGGGCTCCAGACCTCAGCACCTGTAATGAGAGAGTTTGGCAGCATCGCACACCCTCATCCATGAACAAGGAGAACATCTGTCCTAGCATATGCTTTATTGCGCCGTTCATCCAAACACACACACACACACACACACACACACACACACACACACACACACAGTCAGTACAATTAGGGGAAATTCACTGCAGTTTGAGGTTAAAACCTCAGAATGTTTCAGTGAACTTGGTTGAAGGTCAAGAACATATGCCAAATCCAAAACATCCTTTGAGAACTGTGGAGAGAGTTAAACCGCTGGATTTAATTTATATGACTCTAAAAAATATAAAGACTACTACTGACAGCCATCAGTGAGGTATAATTAATCAAATCACTGATTGCTGTCATTACCATTATAACCATTTAAAAGTTATTCAGTGTTTGTACTGTTACCCATGGAAGTTTATAGACTTAATGGCCAAAGAAGGAAAAAGGAGCCTCAAAGTCACAGCTCTATTGCATCATCACCATGACCACTGTACATTTGAAGGTGTTTATCAGTTAAATCGAACTTTTCTAGAACATTTGTGTCTAAGTAAACATTTCAAACACTTGAAACAAACTTCATTTTGAGCGGTTTGAAGTGGTATCACCTCAGTACATTATTGGATTTCACCTGAAGCACCCTGGGGCTATTAGGACCAAAAAAAAAAAAAAAACTGTATGTGGAGAGTACTGAGCTGATAACAATACTTGTAATTTATTGTACACAACAAAGCAATTATTTTGAAAATTCACAAATGAAATCAGTTATTAAGGAATCTATCTATCTATCTATCTATCTATCTATCTATCTATCTATCTATCTATCTATCTATCTATCTATCTATCTATCTATCTATCTATCTATCTATCCATCCATCCATCCATCCATCCATCCATCCATCCATCCATCCATCCATCCATCTATCTATCTATCTATCTATCTATCTATCTATCTATCTATCTATCTATCTATCTATCTATCTATCTATCTATCTATCTGTCTATCTATCTATCTGTCTATCTGTCTATCTATCTATCTATCTATCTATCTATCTATCTATCTATCTATCTCTTTTACATATCAATTATAATATCAAATGAATGGGCGACAGTGACAACGTTTACATGGACATCAGTAATCATATTATCTGCCCTAATCCGAATAAGACAATAATATGATTAGGATTTTTACATGTGTTGCTTTTTGAATGTTCCTTTTATGATCCTGTTATAGAACATGATTAGATTAAAGTCATTGTGTCACCACGCTATCCACGTTTCACAAAATTTCAGGAGTTTCGTTTTTAATTTGTCGACTTTAACTGCAGTTTGGCACTTTCAGTTTCATTCAGGAACATATCATTCATGTCCCCATGACAAACTGTGGTATTGGATGCGAGTATGAAGTAAGGACTAGTGGGAGAGTGTTGTTTTAATACAATTTGATACCGCACGCCATATGGGGAAATAAAAACTGTACATTTTGTGATGCAGGTGTCTGTGGTCCTTCTCGATAGGTACAAAAAATAGTGTCAAACAACCTTGTATGTATAGAATATCCTGTCACAAAATGCGGCGAAAAGTCCTACAAGATGGTGATAGTTTAATAATCTTCAATAATGCGACTAAAAACTTTGATCTTAAATAATGCAGATAAAAATTTGATTTCTGTTTAGTTCGATTATGACTTTAGTCGGATTAGGCAATCAAAAATTACGGTTTACATGGCAGACTTTTATTCAGAATGTTGTTTTATTGTATTAAAATTGGATTATTGGTGTCCATATAAACATCCTCAATAAATCCCAAAGTGAATTGCCTCAAATGAATCTTTCAGAAATGTAATCATATCAAAATTTTGAACATTTAAATGGCAAATGTAAAACAGTCTATTGCCAAATAAATTCCCAAGAACATTCTTCTGAGTAGCAACTCTTCCATATCCAGAAACAGGTTCACAAAACAATGCTGTATATACTTTGAGCTTAACCTATGATCATTTCAAGAACTATTTTTATTTTCATAAATAAAACTACCTTTCACTGCTTTAAAAGTTAACAAACCAACAACTTAAATAATAATCGGAATATGGATGTTTTCTTGAAGTGCTGATCTAATGATCTAAGATCTAATAAAACACAGATAACTGCTAAAACAGACATCATTAAAGCTTTCCATCTTCTGTCTGAACTGAACATGTTGCTACAACTGGAATTCAGTGCCACCTATTAAGGTCATTTTTTTTATTACACTGGTCATATGGCTACATGTTTACACACTTTTTCTTTAAGAACAGAGGGAAGGGAGGCAGTATTGAGGCTGTTTTGAGAGAATGGAGCAATCTGGTTACTGGGAAAACACTGGGATGAACTGAGAGTAAGATTTTGAGGTTTGACTGACACTCAAGTTTTTTTTGCTACGCAGCAAAGCACTAGTTCAAAGATGATTTGAAATGCAATCTCTTAGACTCACAAACTGGAGAAAAACATGTCCGAGAGAATGATGCGCCTGGGGTTCAGGCTGCAAACTGGCATCTAGAGTGGAAAGGAACTCGCGATGGACATCCAAAATGGATTCGATGTTGGAAAACAAGACCTGTGAAGAAAGCATAAAAACAATAGTTCAGAAAATCAGCGACAATGAAGGCTCTTGATGTTTTCCTCCCGAAGCATTCAGACATCTATGTTACACTAAAATTGTCGCACTGGTATCAAACTGACAGGGCTTTCTTTTAAAGAAATGCAGCTTTAAGTAAATATTCCACTCAAAGGTTTGCTACGATTGAATAAATATAATAAATTCTGTGCAACAAGTATGAGTCCAAATATTTTGTAATTACAAGATGGCTAGAAAACTAGAATAATTTGTTTGCCTGTGGTTTGCTCAATTCATCTGGATGTACTGCATATTTTCTACATCTGCATGTAAAGGTTTTTGTGCGTGTTATTGGTTTTACCTTGACCTGCTCCTGAGTCAGACATTGCTGGTTTTCTGCAGTCTGTCTAATCCTCTGGAGAAAAGCCTGTTGATTTACAAATAGAGAGAGATGTAGAGAAAAAAGTTAGTGTGCAGTTGTGGAATCACTGCTGTGTGAAAAAGGTGTGGCAGATTTGTATATTCACCACACTTATGCTCATTTTTTTGAAGTTGTAACACTTCCTGTAGGCTTACACCCTATTTTTGCCTGCTACTCTGACTGGAAACTCAAAATTCAGCTTTAGTGACAAAACACACACAACAGTGTGAAGCCAAACTCCACATGCTGTACTGTCTGCTTTAGCATCACTTTAAAGTAAACCGAATAAAAGAGAGGAAAATGTTCAGGATTCTTTTTATTCTGATCGTCAATGGGCTCTATGCACAACTAGTGTTTTTCAGCCAATGATGAATTTTCGGTGAAAGGTTTATGTGACTATTTTCATAAGGTTCATGTTACAGCATTGATGTTGTAATATAATACAAATATAATCCGTTAAATAGACCTAAGCAGCACCCATTTTGGTTGTTAAATCGCAAAAAGAGCCGAAAGACCATTTAAACGCAGGCGCCGTCTAGGAATGCAACGATTATAGATTTTGGTTGTGCGATTATGGTTTGAGGAATAATCACGGTTTCATGGTTATCACGATTATTATGCATTCATTCAGTTCAAAAACCTCTAGTTTAGAAAATCACATGAAAACACCTTATATTTTAAAGTGTTTTTATTTTTGCTCAGTAACCATACTGCACAAAATAATATTAAAAACAACCAACAGTCTATTTCTCTTTGGACTTAAAAATAAGTGAATAAAATGGCAAAACGTTTTGCCATTTAAATAGAAGTAATACTTTTACACTAAAAATAAATGACAAAACAATGAATAAAAAATTCAATAAAAAAACTTGATTAAATGAAAAAAGTATTTGTCTAATTTAAATCTAAGCTATTAGCCAAGTATTTCTCTTTTAAAGAGAATAAATTTAGTCACAGGCTGCAGAAAATCTGTTTAAACCAACTATATTGCAAATTATTTTGGTATTTTTCTGTGTATATTCCATAAAAAGTGTGAAGATGAATGGTCCAGTTCGTGTCACGTGACTGGCAGTGTGCTCAAGACTTTCTTTCAACTAGGTGTGTACCTAGAAAGCATGAGTCACAATGCAAGCCGAGCCTCCATTGAAAATAACGAACTTGCGCACACAAAAAACACTATGTGTATAACCCTTCCCTAAAAGCTTTAGGTATATTTAATTAGCTGCGATGTACAATTTAAGAACTTCAAACTAGAGCACAGTTGGCAAAACTTTGTTTAGTTGCAGCAGATTTGTTCGGTGCAACACGGTGTTAAAACACGATGTTGAAAAAACCTTTACGATTAATTAACCGTGACAAATGAAATCGTTGTTAATTGTGAAATTGGTTAATCGTTGCACTCCTCGCGCCGTCATTAGCTGCAGGCTAGTGCAGAAATTCCATTGAAAATACTGGGGTAAAATTAATGTCTATATTTTAAAGACATGGCATGGAAAAATATAATTTAATGCAGTGCTTCTTGTTTGGTCTGATACCCACTTTTTATTGTGACTCAGCCAGGTAGTGAAGATCGTTTTTTTCAAAGAATTCAGATCTTAAACACGACGATTTTGTATGGAATAACAATTAACTGGAAGCCCTGAGGCTGGCTGACTGAAAATAAAAGTCTGTGTGCATAAACCCCATTGAGACATTCTGTTAATTGTATGTAGCTTTTGAATGTACTTGGCCACAATGGAAATAAAGTGTTAGCAGATATAAAGTTTACTAATGCTCAAATCATAGCAATCTGCAGTTACTTCAACAGAATTTATAAAGGGGACCATCAAAATTAATGGCATTCTTTGCATAAAATTTTGTTAAAATTTTTGGAGATTTAGTCATCACTGCAAGACTCCAACACTCTAATCTACAGTAAATTTAAAAAAAAAGTCTAGGGGCATAACGGTGGCACATGTTTTCCCCAAGTTGATGTGGGTTTCCTCCAGGTGCTCCGGTTTCCCCCACAGCCCAAAGACATGCACTATAGGCATCTGCAGCGTAAAACATATGCTGGATAAGTTGGCGGTTCATTCTGCTGTGGCGACCCCTGATTAATAAAGGGACTAAGTCGACAAGAAAATGAATGAATAAAAGTCTACAGCAACTGTTTGATTATTCAAAATATCTTGCGGGTTTGGAACAGCTTGAGGGTGAGGAGATTTTCAGTTTTGGGTGAACTATCCCTTTAAATCATTTTTTCAAAGTCCTCTTGAGTTTGCAGAGGCTCCTTGGTTGAGAATCTCTGATGTACACACATTTAGGCCATCGCACCAAGTAAACAGAATTTTGCTAGATTGAATAGTAAAGCAACTACAGAAAGCCACATTTGTGACCATGGAGCACAAAAATAATCAAAAAACATTTGTCATTGAGATTTAGGCATTATTTCAATTTTAATAATAATAAAGAATAAGTTAAACTTTTCATTGATGTATAGTATACTTCCTTATAAGATAATGTTTTACCGTGATATGGCTATTCAAACATCTGGATTCAGAGAATTAAAAAAAAAAAAAACGCAAATATTGTGAAAAATCACTTTTAAAGAGGTTTAGATTTGGCTATTTGCAATTGCAAATTTGCAAATCAATAAAATTGACTTTTATTCTATTTACAGTAGGACATTAACAATATATTATGAAATATGATCTTTACTTAATTTTAACCTATACAATGTATTTCTGGCTAATGCCAAAAATATACCCCTGCAACATAATGCAAGACTGGTTTTGTGCTCGGGGGTCACTCATCTGAATGAGATAAAAAGAGAAGCAGAGGGTTGGGACAGAATTATAAATATCCTGAACACTGATTTGCACAGTTTTAGCAAAGTCTCCCATGGAGAAAGACAGTCTGCCAGTCACTGACTGTGTCTAATTCTGGCTCTGTAAAACACTTGTCGTCAGCGGCAGTGGCAATGAGCTGATGTGAGAACAGTGCGGCTCGACTCACTCCGCACCCGCGTCTGTTCAATTCCCTGTCACTCCAGCTATTGTCTCCCACAGCAACAGCACTCTACACTCATCCAGAGCGCTTTCACCTTCGCCACACTACTGTTGTTATTGTTGTTTTTTTCTACTTCTTTCTCTTTGATTCTTTTATTAGCTTGTGAGGTGATTTTCTGCATCAGCACAGGGCTGATTGTTTCTGTAGAAAACACTATCATCATTTTGTCCACCTTCTGTCATGGATTTTAAAAGCAAGCGTGACCTTAAACTCAAGTCATCACGCCTCTTTTTCCCTTTACCACAATGACAGGATGAAGAGTTTGCTAATGAGAAGCACTCGCCGCCCTTACGGCATCTCTCTGATAATGACAGACTAACTCTCGGTCACACTTTTGCATCTCTGGAAGACATTTACCATGCCAACTTACAGTTGGAGCAACATTTGTTTGTGTTCTCCAACACTTTAAACATCATGTGAAATCACATGCTCACACTCAGGAAATGCTTTACTTAACTTGAAGAGACAGTTTAAAGGTTTTGAGAAAATTACAATTTAGTCATTTCGATAAAATTTCAGCTTGATATAAAGGATACAGTGTAACTACTTAAAGTTTTGTCAGTTTAATGGCTAATTTGTACAAATTCATGTAAGATTAGTTGCACTAAACTGTATGATTTGTAAAAGGAGGCTTGGCAACAAACCCAACCTCTAAACCCAACTGTCAGTGGGAGATGAGCATATCATACTAAAATGTACAATGGAGATTGTTCAAATTCCTGGGGCTGGGCGATATCGCAGAAAAAAATATCATGATATCATGTTTCATGTCATTCGATATTGGATATTCGTTATTTACTTTTTAAAAATATTATAATATTAATTTATTTTAATAGTCAAAAATAAAAATGTATCATCTCTTTTTAAAAATACAGTATAGACATAAGTGTTAAAGAGACTTTTAAACTTGATAAATAAATTGTTAAAAGTGTGTACAATGGTAAAGGTAGTTCAACATCTGTAAAGTGTCAATAATAATGATACAGTAAACCTCAAACTCTGTAAACAAAACAAACTATGATAATTACACCTGAGCTTTCAAGTAAAGGAACCAACCATCATTATTCAAATACATATTGCAACATTGCAAATTGTGAAGTTGGATGACTACATTACCCCTATGCTAAAAAAAATCTTTCAGATGGGGAGCTAGTGGCTGGAATGCACAACAAAAGAAACCCAAAAGCCACTCTGGCAACACCCTTACATCCTTTTTTATATACAATCTCCTCACTGCTGCTATACAGCACTCATTTTTGCGTGTGTTGTTATTCTGGCCACGTACAGTATTAAAGAACCTATTCACCTTATTTTCAGCTGTCGAGTGGGCGCTGCCATTTGAATCTTTTTGTCTCGCGACTTCCGGTCACATTCACTTCCATTCATTTTTTGACGTTAACAACTGCTCGTTACGCTGCTTGATGTTGCAATTTAATATTTTCTTATTATATTATGCTACTTGGTCTGTGTAGTCATGCAAACATTTGTTTGTTGAGCAAGTAGTTTGACCATTTTCTGCCGTTTATTATTCCTAGTCATTTCTCCCATAGGCGACTGAATCGGAAGTTCTAAGACAATCGCGAAAACAGGCGCACTTCCGCATTTTAGAATAAGGTCAATAGCCTTCATACCGAAACTTCACACCAAACTTTTTTTATCATCATTAATAATGGTGTTCGGTCAATAAATATTGATACTGATTTTATCGCCCAGCCCTAACAAATTCATACGAATTACACTAGAACAAAAAGTTACAAATTAGTGCGAGATAGCATTGGAAATTAAGTTTAAAAGTGCCCTATAATGAAAACCTGGGTATACCAAATGGGCATACTGTGAGCCTCATACACCACTGTTCCCTCAGTTTCATGTAAATTCCACGAGTGGTGAACAATGGACCAATCAAAAGACAAAACAAACTGTGAATAGACTCAAGGGCCATGCCCTCTTCATTTGCATGTATGCCTAATTTTGGTCGTTCATCCGGACCTGACATGCAGCCATGTCATCAAGCTCATGCCTCAGGCTGTGTATTTTCATTTTTTTTTTTTTTTAACTGGATTGTTTTCTCCATATCATAAACTTACCCTCTATATTTAAAGGAAAAAAACAGGTAATTAACATATTTAGAGTTCATACTATGAAATTCAGTTGAATCCAATGATGTTTCTGCCATTGGCGACATTACCAAACAAATCCAAGCATCATCTTTTTGTTGTACAGAAATATGAAAGTCACACAGATTGGAAATAACTTTCGTAAATGATGACTGAATTTTCAGAGTACAGACAACCATCCCTGAAGCAAACATTCATCAGATCATGCAGAAGACCCAACACACTTGTATGTGGCATTTTGTGTAATAAGGGTGATTGCAGCGTTCATTGCAGTTCTTGGGGGCAGTGTGTGGGGCCTATCCCTCAGGCGTGCGCTAATTTAATCTTTCATATGGCCCAACTACATTCATCCATAAAACGGCCATCCATGTGACTCAGCCTGAGGGGCTAATAGTGTAAAAGACAGGATGTGCTTCTCCAAACTGCCTCACACAAATACAATGAAGGGTGTGAAAGATAACGAATGTTTGGATGACAGGGATTGAGTTACAGATTTCAATATTTTAAAACAAAATATTATAGTTTAGTACTCTCCTCATCTATGATTTCTGACTCCCACACAAACTATATCATTATCAGCCGAACAGAGTAACACTGGTTTGATCTAAATTTGTTTGAAGCATATATAAGCAAAAAAATAACAACAACAAGCTTTACAGAGTGGCCATTTCAGTTGATTTTGTGACAGAAAATTACTCATAATTCTGAGAAAATCTTCAGTTGTACTTTTGTGAATAACCTAATACTGAAGAACATGAACTAAATTCACTATGGATGAAAAGAAAACTTCAACTTTTTAAGCCATATGTAGCTTGTAGGCCATTAAGGTCCTATGATCAGTTTCTTTTGTCAGTCCCTTAGTCTTGCTGCAACAGGTGATCAAGCTTTCTGTGTTGTGGCTCCAAGGCTCTAGAATGGTCTCCCACTGAATATCCGCATTTCACCATCATTGAATGTTTATAAATCTAATTTAAAGACTTATTTTTACTACCTTGCCTTTGAGTGAATAATCTGCATGTTACTTTATATCTGCATTTCAGTTTATAGATTTTGTCCTTTTCTTATATTTTAATACATATAGTAATATTTAATAATATATGTTAATATTAACATATAAAAACTATTTAATGATAGTTTTATTTTATTTATTAAATGTTTTCTTTTATTATTGTAAAGCACTTTGGATCAACTATGGTTGTGTAAAATTGTGACCTATGAATAAAGTTTGACTTGCCTTACAATGCCCAAAATAGGGCACTTAAGTTATGTTGCTTTGACATTTCGTGCCTCTTCATTCCAGTCTGCTAAAAGGTGCCATAAAGTAGCTGTATTTATGTCAGTTGGTCTTATGATGTAACTCATCATTTTTTTACATTTCATTAGTTTAGCTTGCTAAAGTTACTTTTGGTTTTGATCATTTGAAAGGTTGTACTTGGACTAGTGGTCAGACTGATTTGGCTATGATTTGAATATGATGTGTTCAACAATAACTCAATTATGAGTGTACACACACTATTTGCAGAGTTGTTAAAACGGGGATTGGATCCAGATGCAGATTTTATTTAGTAAAGTCTCAAAGTGGCAGGGTCATAAAGGAGCATACACAACAAGAGAGATAATCAACAATAAAACAATAAATAATGCAAAACACAGGGATTGCAAAAACAAGGATAAAGGCTTTGAATTAAATGCAACAGCTAAACTACACTCAGTAACAGATGAGTGAGTGTATGGAGTATTTATAGTCTGCGTAATCAGTGATGATTAGCTGTGTGTAATCAGAAGGTGAACTGACACTGGTGTGCGAATGCAGGGCATGATGGTATGTGTAGTCCAGCATAGGTCCCAATTCGCATAATTCATTTTCATATCTGGTTAGTCCCTTTATTAATCTGGGATTTCCACAGCCGAATGAAACAGCAACTTATCCAACGTATGTTTTACACAGCGGATGCCCTTCCAGCTAAATCCATACACATTCATACACTACGGACAATTTAGCTTACCCAATACACCTATACCACATGTCTTTGCACTTTTGGGGGAAACCGGAGCACCCAGAGGAAAACCACACAAATACAGTGAGAACACGCAAACTCCACACAGAAATGCCAACTGACATAATTATACTACATTCTAAAAGTATGTACTTTTTTGTGAAGAAACATACATACTTTTGAGTATGTAAAAGAGTATGCAAACATTGAGACATACTACTTCCTCATTAATGGACCATTATATTGCTTAGTTACGAGCCTGTCATCTCAACACATCATCCACATGTTTAATTACCTACCATATTGGAGATGCAGCAGCAGGTTAATCTGCCAATTATGAAACTTTCACCCACCTTTGAACTTTTTTTCCTTTTTTAAATATGTCCCTAATGACGTTTAACAGAGCAAGGAATTTTTCACAGTATGTCTGATAACATTTTTTTTTCTTCTGGAGAAAGTCTTATTTGTTTTATTTCAACTAGAATAAAAGCAATTTTTACAAAAAAAAAAAAAGGTTTTAAAATTATTAGCCCCAAAATGATTAGCCCCTTTAAGCTATTTTTTTTTTGATAGTCTGCAGAACAAACCATCGTTATACAATAACTTATTACCTAATTACCCTAACCTGCCAAGTTAACCTAATTAACTTAGTTATGCCTTTAAGCTGAATCGACCATGAGTACACACATTTACAACAAATAATAACCAGCCTATTTAATCTAGGATATAAGGAGTTATAACAGAGACGAAAAACATAATTCTCCTGTAAGACTTTGTATTTCTCTCTCAGTTCTCCCTAGGCTTGATTTGGCCCCTCTGTGGCCTTTCCAGCATCACTCTGGTGCTTACGTCAAAAATACACGTAAATAAACAAATACTACAAAGCGACGTTGTGATTCCATGACAACCATCGCCGTTTCTCTGGGCAACAGAGAGTGTGAAGTCAGCAGTAGAGGATGACAGGTGCGACCGGGGGCATGTGTGTGCAAAATGAAAAATGAATTCATTCATCCCCATTCAGACAGGCAAGAGGCACAGAGCTAATGAAATATTGCACGTCAACCTTTACCGGCCTTTTTTTTTTCGTGTCTTAAATCACCTCCAGTAATCAAATGAGCCTGCTTTTCATTTAATCTTAATAAAAAAAAGAGCCAAACAAAAATAAATGAGAGGATTGAACTTTGCATATTACTGTGATTTTGTTCTCAAATGAAAACTTTGGTGTGTGTGTCTGTGTGTGTGTGTGTGTGTGTATTTGTGTGTTACTGTGTGTGTTGGGGTGCTTAAGACACAACAGATGCTTTTGACATGTAAAGGAAATGAGGAAAACTGAAGCAGGGGTTAAAGAGACAACACACAAAAAGTAGTAATGTAACAATATATGAATGTAATTTTATTATGCATTCAAATATTTAAACAAGTTAAAGGGAGAGTTCCTAGAATTACCTAATTATTCTCCCTCATGTAATCTAAAACCTTTATGAGTTTTTTTTCTGTTGAACTAAAAAAAAAAATAGATATTTTGAGGAATACTGATTGCTTTGATAACTGAAGTAAAATATAAAGTGCAGCGGAAGTTGATGAGACTTTTATTTCAGTATTATGATACATGACCAACTGAAACTGAATATTGAGCAGGGGGTGGGGCTTTCTTTTTGTGCATCATTGGTTTTAATGTAAGTGGTTGCAAACCATTTATATGGAAAGGATTTAGACAAATTGAGTTTAACAACATTACTAAATTTAATTTGTTTAAATTCAACCCATATTAATTTTTTGTGACTACTTATCTTTTTAAAAATAAAAACTTTGCAAATACAGTGAATACAGTGTGGCAAACTAATGGTGAGAGGTGTGGTTAAGAATATTTTTGCTGAAGCCATCAAACTGAAGTCAAGAGAGAAATACTGCAACTACCACAACTGCCACAAGACATTGATTAAAGATTACTAAAACATTTTTTTAATCAATAGATTAATTTGCATGATTATCTGGTAATCATAAAAAATGCAAATCTGCTTTAATATATTAGAATATATTCAACTTAAATTAAACTATTTCGTTCAGCTGCATAACTGATGCGTGCGTGTGTGTATTTTATGTATTAAACTATTTGAATAAACCAGGAGTTTGACATTTTGACTACTCTCATACATTAACATTGTTACAAATCTACCTGAATGTACCTCAAAATAATGACATTTTTTATTGGGTACTGTTACGGTCCATGCAGTTGTGTGTATGTTTGTCTTTCGCCCTCTCTCTCTCTCTCTCCCTTTGTCATTCACTCTTGCTCTCGCCATACACAGCAAAATCATCTGAGTAAAATTTACTTAGTTTAGAGAAGATCTTGTGTTCTAGTTTATGTGGTTGTTGGCTTTGTTTAGTTCTTTGCTTTGGCGCCATTTTAGTTCCTTTTCCCCCTCTGTAACTTCTGGTTGGTTTTATTTCCAAGATTATTTCTATTTATTTTCAATATCACTGTACAAAGCTCTCTTTTGTTGGCTTTATCATAATACCTTACATACAAATAAACAGAAAGAGAATTTTGAGTTTATTGCCATTTCAGCTTCTATGACTATGTCATGGCAAAAAAAAAGATAAAATTTACCACATTTTATAAGTACAACTTTTCTATAGCTATAAAAAATATTCTAACAATTAAAAGTCACCAACAGCAATAAATAATACAGAGGGTAAAATACATAAATAATAATAATAATAATAATAATAATATACAAGATAAAATCTAAAATAGTTTTTTAAGGTTTAATTTTAATACAAATTTCACAATTTTAGAAGGATTTACATTTAAAAATATTTAATTTACAGTGTGTCCAGATAAAAAGTATTCATACAAATAAACAAATTAAATATTAAAGTTGTTTGTCCTTGTTTGTATCTACCCATTCCTGTGTTTCCTCTAGGAATTTTTCCAGCTGTGGCGGCAGGCCTTTTATACTCAGATCAACCTGTGCTGTTAATTCAATGACAAATGTCGTGAGCGCAGTATTAGAAGTCAAGATCGCATTTATGTAATAGCCTACGAGCATGCGAATATCTTTGCTTGAGCGACGATTTCTTCTGCTCGTGCACAAAATTTCTTGCATGCCCCCTCAAACATACGCTGCTTAAGCGCAGATTTTTTTTGTGGGCTCTAAAATAAATGCTGCTGAAGGCGATCTAGTGCATTTATGTAACATGTCTCCAACATTTGTTAGATTTGCTAGGGATATTTATGAATGTCGCTAATAGACCTACAGAGCAGTATGTATGCGTCCTGAAGTAAAGTCAAACAGCTATAAGACGTGTTTGCTGATCTCAAGCATCACGCACCTGTCAGTCAGCCAGTCAGTCAGTCAGTCAGCTTGCACCTCAAAGAGTTAAACAAACAGTGCACAGCACTACTACGGTTACAGAAAAGTTTGCGCAATAAAAAAAAAAAACACGACTGAATGTTTAGAATGCGAAGCTGTAATGTAGCCAGGGTGGGATCAATTTTGGCGTGGCACCCTGCCATGAAAGAATGAATATAGCGGAAACCATGCATTCTATATAGAAATAATAACATAATTTTCTAAATGTTACAGTACGTTTTCTCTCCTTAGACACCTTATTAAATCATAACAGGTACATTTGTTGTAGTAGCAGTAGTAGTAGTAATAATAATAATAGTAGAAGTAGTAGTAGTTGACAGATGGGACAGCTGGCAAAGATGGAAGATTATAAACTGTAAAGTTAACCACTTCAGAGCACAAAGGAAACTAATCATGATTTTTAAATCTTTAAGATTGATAAGTAAAAGTGACTAAGCAGCACAGCACTGCGGTTTACATATTTGCAGAGTGTGGCAGTGTCTGTTCTGTCCAGCTGGTAGGAGGGACGAGGGAATAGAGTTACACACAGTAGAACAGCCACAGGCTATTAGATATAGAGGAGCGTCAATGTGTCCATATGTCCCCCACAAAGGAAACAAGCTGTTCGCTGACTCGTTTTCTTCCCCTCTCAATGAAACGCTTTGCCAGGAAACAGACAATTATAATTTTGCCACCTGCAACACAGGGTGACCTTAACCAAACACTGAGACGAATTCAATGACAAGAGCGAGACCTTGGCCTCTTGCATTTCAGGAAGGAAAAGGCAGAACAAACCTTTTTCCGTCACAAAAAGGCTGCTGTTTCCCACACACAATACATCAACACTGTTCATTGTTTAGATGGTTTTCCTTTAAATTAGCCTTATCAAACAATGATTGCCATTATTGAGATAGAAGGGGAGGGGAAAAGGGTTCGGAAGCTTGCACGGCCTTTCACCCTTGTATTGAGAGTGGACTAATGCCAATACACCACATGGAAACTGTGAAGTAAGACTTACATGCATAAATGCACGCAATGCGCACTTGCTTGTGGTGTTTATATGGGTTTTACAGCCATGTATGACAGCCACTGCAGTTTCTCACTCCACGCAGCAGTAGACACATTCATGAATAACGCTTTTCTATGGATGTGCCTGGACTGAATATCAATGTAAAGTAAATGTACTCATGCTGTCGTTTTGGAGTCTGCAGTCATGGCAATATCTTTCACAGCGGCGCCTTCCTAGGAATTAGAGGAATTTTTCTATATGAGTTCAGCTCTATTGACAACATCTGCAGCAAATCATTTTCCAACCAAAAACTGTTATACGCATTTCCGTCAGCGTGTTTTCAGTAACTGAGGAACAAACAAAATTGTATGTAAATGGGCTGTAAAAACTTTTATTACAAAGTCTTGACAACAAGTGTTCATATTATGTTACTTAATCTTAATTTATAATAAGTTAATTAGGCTTTAATATATTTTTGTAGCTATAAAATGTTTAACAAAATATTTTAGTCATTTTGACTGATTTAAGTTGAGAATCATTTGATTAAAAAAATTTAAGAAAGGGAAATATTTACAGAGTAATAGTAAGTAAATTATATTATACAACAATTAAAATTGCCATAATTTATTCTGGTAAATATATTTGTAAAGAAGACTTTGACATGAAATTGACCCAGATTTTGGTAAAAACCAACATAATACAAACATACAAATAAACAAAAAACTGAAAATTTGCTGTGTGTAATAACAATGGAATGACACAAAGGGAAAGGTACTGAACAACTGAAATGTATTTAATACTTTGTATAACAGTTTTAGGGGGTCATGACAGTTTCAAGATGCCTCTTGTATGAGGAATGGAGCAAATTTTTACCCAGAATTTTTACTTTTTACTCATTTTACTTTCCAGAGTACAAAAATCTTGATGGTTCTGTGGGTCTTGTCTTTCAACTGGGATCTTAAGTTCTTATTTTTTATTTATATTTACATCAGGTGATTGGCTGGGCCATTTTAGCAGCTTTAATTTCTTTTTTGAACCTATTTAAGAGTTTCCTTGGCTGTGTTTGGAACAATTTCTTGCTGAAATATCCACCCTCGTTTCATCTTTATCATCCTAGTAATAGATACATTTGGACTGAAGCAGCAAAAAATAATGAATAACTAGTACTGAAATCAGCTGCTGTCTGGGCTTTCCATGCCTTTTTATACTTCCTTTCTTCATGTGTTCATTTTTTTCCCCCTGTGTCATTTCATTTTAACACAACTTAATTTCTAAACTAAATAGTTTGGTTTTCTTTGTATGCATGTATTACTTTAGTTGTCACTGACTGATCTTGGAAAAATTTCAAGTCAACAGCATCTTTTTTTGGTTTTCTCAGAAAAATAGTGACATGTCATCCATACTTATTTTACACACTCTATATATTCAATAATGACTAGACTGAAATAAGACCTTGATCTCTTGCTACGATAACTTGATTGAAATTTAAATTGTGCTTTTCTTCCATTCACATTATCCCCCTTTCCACCAGCAACCCAACAAAAAAATACTTAAAAAAGGAAACAAAATATATAGAAATAAAAAAGATTGAAAAAAAAATATTAAAATGTCTTTAAATGAACTGTTTTTACCATTACCGTATTCAATGTGTTTTGGAATCAAAAAACACAATAAAAGTCTTTTTAAAAAGAATTATCCAGAAACAAACTGTACTGCATTTTTTTAAATAAATAAAATAAAAATCAGAAGAAAAAATTATTACAATTATAAGAAAATGTTTCAGTACAAATTAATTAAACACAATTAGTCAAAAATACTAAATAAATAGATAAAGTATATTTGCAATAAAATATATTTTACTATTAGTTAGTACTATTACTAATATTAACAAAGAAAAAAACATTTCCAATTATAACAGCCGAATATCTGAGAGCTACTGGTCACTGCAGGGTCTGCATCACATAGGAGAAGCTTACAGCATGAAATAGCTGCAGGACAGCATTAAAGCTTTTGCCTTTACATTTTGCATGGCGTATCTCAAGACTAAACCTTTCAAATGCAAGTGAGCCAGCTGATCTAGAGATAAACTCAGCAACTTCACAGGAAGAACATACCAACCTGTGAGGAGGACATGAGTGAAACCTATTCACTTTCGTCCAGCGCATCTCTGTCCTGAAAAGCCATTTCTGTCACACTTGCTGGCTCTTGGAGAGGTCAGACACTGAACGTCGACGGGCCACTCTAATGACCTCCTCTCACAGACGAGAGTCTTTCATTATCATGCAAACAGACGCGCCACTTAGTCCCTCTCTGATAAACAAACACCACTGCAACTCAATTAGCCAAAATTAGCAATGCCAATGTGCTGCATTCTGCAAATAAAACACATTAGATTTGCAGTGTATTAAATATCACAAAAATTCTCACGACATGCATATTTTCTGTGCACAAAAGTCTCAGAACTGCGAGTAAATGGTCTTTTTTTTCCTTTGCAGTGTGACTTTAGTTTGTTAGATGTTGTGCTGACCATTTTGTCAAACTGATAAGTGATGACATTCTGCTGCATGATGTGAGATAAATCAGCTAATCCACCAAAAGTGAATGAAACATGGCTACTTGTTTGAACTGCGCACTGCACAGACCATTTATCAGCTCAGTTCAAAAGCAAAGACAGCACTGTTTGAGCTAGTGTGAATGCGCTTACACAGTGCTGCCTGCTACACAGTGCTGTTTCAATTTGTTCACAGAGCTAATATAGACAGAACTGATATAAACCAAAACAGAAACAGCTCTGTCAATCTTCAATGATATGGAAAACTGCTGAAACAATGTGTAATGATCAGGTTTAAAGACTTTTCATTTCACAAAGCACCAATTATAACCATGGTTTTACTGTAATGGCACTAAAAAGGGACTATCAAATAGAATTTTGTTTTTGTATCATTTGATTAATGTATTAAAGGGAAGTTCATCAAAACAATAAAAATTCTGACACCATTTGTCATCGCTTCCTCCATCTGTTGAACACAACAAAAGATGCATTTGGACAAATATTGGAAACCAGTAATCAGTAGCTATGATTTGAATCACAGGTGTGAATTAAATTTATGCGTAAAACAGGAATATTGCGTTTCCATGAAATGAGTCGAAGAAAACAAAATGGTCACTTCCTGATTAACTGGCGCCAATTATCAAAAGTAAAAACGGAATTTGCAGCAGTAGGATCGAGAAGCTGTGTTAATCTTTTCTTTGTTTAATAAATGGCTTGTGCCTTAGAAGACAAATGCCAACATGAATGCGTGAGACGTGGAGCGCAAACGCTCTTGATTCTGGAGATCATTAATAATAATATTATAACACTAATACTGAAATGGTTAAGGCATTTAAGAATGACCAAAACAACATTGTAGATGTTTTACAATGTGATCAGCCTGATGGTTTGTCCGTTCACATACATTTTTATCACCACATGATATCTTATAACAAAATCACATGACCTTTTTAATGCCCGTACTAAAATTTGTTCAGTAAAAGTGTTTCTATCGTAGTTTATGCACATCTTTTCTTATCAAACAAAACAGTTATCCTACTCAGTTATGCACATATTTTCAAAACTTATACGTATATTGGCATTTCCATTAATTGATTTTTATGCACATATCCAAAGTGTGCGTGAAAATAGGTGGATGCAAACATAGCTAGTGATTTCCATTATCATAGTATTTGTTTTTCCTCCTATGGTTTACCCGTTTTGAACATTATACACCAGGGGTTTAGAACTACGGGTTGCGACCCAATACCAAGTAATGAAAGAGTTTCTACTGGGCTGAAAGAACAAAAATAATACTCTATATGAGCTAATAATAATAATAACAATAATACATTTTATTTAAAAGTGCCTTTCTGGCAACTCAAGGAAAACGTACAATAAAACAAGAGCAATAATACAAAATAAGAAATGATACAAAAGTGAACGCAACAATAATTTAGAAACAATTAAGTATTAAAAGGCACCTTAAATAAATGAGTTAAGAGTCTTTTTTTGAACAACGTAAGGGACTCAATGTTTCTGATGGCAGGTGGTAGTGAGATCCCACTTTATTGTGAGTTACCACTTTAAGAACCAATGTCTATATGTGTGAACATGGCAGACCGGATGCCCGAAGCTCTGCACCACTCCACTACTAGAATTCTAAACATATGACAATACGAACACACGGTATGAGCAAGTGCATTCATTTAGAGTGGTTGTGCAAGAATAAAGAGGTTAGGGGCTATTCACATTTGATGTATTTTGCGCACGCAAGTTTGTTATTCTTGTTATTAAAAACAAATTGCCATTCCTGCGCACCTCACACGCGCTGCTCCTGATCCCAGTTGTTTACATGCACACCGATATGCACTGACATGCAAGTTGACAAAACTGAAGTTCATATAATATGAGGATGATGTTACTTTGACTAAGCAAGATTATGAAGCAGAAAGGAGGGATAATGAAAGTCAGCAAAGTAACTAGGACATCAAAACATTAGTTCTCGTTCATGAGAATATATTTTTTTAGATTTTTATTCTATAGAACTGTATAATTATATATTTATGCAAAAGTCTGAGAATATTACACCAGTTGTGTCTTTACACTTTTTTTTCAGTTATATTTAGGATGGATTTCTGTTCTTTATTTAGAATAATAATAGTATAATAATAAAAATAATAATAAATGAATTGTTATATTTATTGAAAATAAATATATTTAAATGTATTTAGAATAATTATTTTAAAATTATATTTTCAAAATATATACTTAAATATTTAAAATACATTTAAAGTCAGCCACATAGTGTCTTTATTTCTTGGGGGAAGGGGAGGGGGTATGTTTGGGGTGGTTTCACTCAGGGTGCCATTTAAACTAGAACCGCCACTGGCAACATATTTACAATGCAGCAGGTCCATCACCCATCTTTATTAAGATTTGACTACTACAACTTGAGTGGGAAACAGGGCTAAACAATAAATTGAAAAATTATCATTATTGCAATAATAGCATATGCAGTATTCATATCACAGGAAAGTGCAATGAATTCAATTAATTTTATGAATCAAGCATTTGTTGTTAATCCATATCAGATTAGGCCTTTACTATCTTCATCCCCACTCCTCCAGTAGGTGCTGTTATGTGAACCTAGAGCTCAAAATAAAAAATAATGCTTGATGACAAGAGAGGAAAATGAAATCAGCCAATAAGGTCAAAAGGTTTTAGCCATTTTTAGCCAGTGCTTTAAAACTAAATGTTTGCACCTTGACATTGTTCTTTGTTAATTAATTAGCTCAGAAAAATATCTATTACCTCAGGGGTGTCCAAACTCGGTCATGGAGAGCTGGTGTCCTGCATGTTTTAGTTTCCACCTCAAATAAACACACCTAAACCAGCTAATCAAGCTCTTTCTATGATAAAAACTTTCAGGGAGATGTGTTGAAGAAAGTTGGAGCTAAACTATGCAGGACACTGGCCCTGTTTGTTGCTGCATGCATTTGTGATATAGATGTAATTTCACATATATAGTTAACAACACCGACCAACCAAAATCCATGGCCTTTACTCTGTACAATTCAAAATGTTTCACAAAATATCATATGACTTGCACTTTCACCTAGATAATAAATGTTGAGTGCAAGTAGGAAATGAGAATATTGTTATAAAAAAATGATAATAATCTTTTTAAAGAATAAACGCCTAAATCAGAGCAATGGATGAACTGAGGTGAAACTGGTGAGCAAGGAGGAAATAAAGTTGAGTTCTCTTTACGAAAAACAAAAAGAGGAAGGATGTGACTCTAGATAGGAAACGGTGCGGTGTGAAGAAGCTTTGTGTGGCCAGCGCATAGAAATAGGCCACATGCATGCCAATGTACTGCTAATACAGCGAAACAACTCGAGGCGGTGTAAACCTGCATCTGAGTTCTGGTAAACGCAGAAGTGCATCTCAGAATCGCAAATCCATTCGACACACTAGCTGAGGTAATGGCTCTGCCTCAAAGACTTTCAACCTTTGGGGAATAGTGTGCTTGTAGCTATTCCTGACGCGAGGGAAGTGAAGCTCCCGTTCTTACACACAAAACATCACTGTACAGAGAAAATCATAGTGAATTTGATCATGCACAATAGTCACGTCGCTGGATCTGCAATGTTGAGTCTTGATTATCATTTGCATGTGATTTTGAGGCCTGTGACTGTATCAGGATTTTAAAAGCATTCAGGTATAAGAAATTATTGAATTATTCACACAACAATGACTGCAGTATTATTTTACTTTTGATTATTTAATTACTGTACCTGAATTAGGGTTGTCACAAGACTGGAATTACATTCCTATCGGTACTGAAATTTTAAAAACAGCAATTTCCCGCTAACATTTGAGCACAGTTGAGCACATGCCTAAACACTGCTGATTTGCCATTGTGTTTTCAACAGAAATAACTATGATTGACCATGAAGGTTCACCAAACTCACCACTGTGAGTAGGGCTGGGCGATTAATCTAAATTGACATTCAAAACCTATAATCAATCAAATTTTTACAGGTCATTTTTTAAAATTACTTTACATATCGGAAACTCACATGACACCACTCTGTTAAAGATGATTTATACTTCTGCATTGAATGCACGAGTATGGTTCGGCGAAGCCTTTACATGGGCCCATACCGGCACACCTCCTAAAAATATAACTTCACATTGGACGTTTGCACTGCAATGGCGATGATAGAAAGCTGAGGCAGAGATGCCTTGAGGCGGCATAATTTCTATTATAATAATATAATTATTTACGTGAAATTTCTTGTTTACAGAAGATTCAAGAAATGCAGTGTTTAAAATATTATATACAGGACATACAAGAGTTTTTTAATTTAGAAGAGATACTGCTTATTTTCTACTTTTTAAAACGTTACAGATAATTAATTTTGTTTCCAAAAGTGCAAGCTTTTTTTTACTTTTGGTTTTAGGCAATGTGTGTTCTAATTTCAGTTGTTCAATGTTGATGTTTAATAAATAATCATTGATAGTGGATAATGTGTGTTTCCTTCAATTATTTTTAAATCAAGTAATGCACCCTTCATTCAGAAATCTCTCACTTGTAATATGTGAGCATATTTATTGTGCAAAACCTGTCAGTGAACGATGAGGGCCAAAAACAAAATTAGTAAATAAAATAATAATTTATTAATTTGTAATAGAGTTCAAATGTTCAATTAATGGAAATTTTTTAGCAGCCCTAGTACTGTGTGTAATCACAGATACAGGGAAACTGGAGCATTTCAAAGTCACGAGGATCCGTAACCATAACCTCAAATTACTGTCTCTTCAGAAAACAAAAACAAAAAAATTTTGTTTGATTTGTAACTTTTTAGAAATTTTATTTATCTATGCCTGTGTTTATTACATTTTAGATGCACCAACAGCAGGAGTGGGCAATTAATTAAGAGGCCACATTTGACTCTGGGGTGGTTTTAGAGGGCCAGGCTAAACTTAATTTCCAAAAAAAAATTATGATTTCTGTAAAACTATTTAATAAACATTTATAAAAACTTTAAAAAACTTTAAAAAGTTTTTAAAAAGTTTTAAAAAGGATACATTTTACACAAAAGTATTTTTAATTAATTTAAAGACCAAAATTACAATATCAACTTCATACAAATGCCACAGGATTGTTTGGTTTCTTTACCCTATTAATAATTTATTATTTATCAATAATTTATCATTTATTTGTTCCTTCATACAATCATTTTTCTTACGTTCAATGACAGAATTCTAGCCTGTATTGGGCGGAACAAGTGCACTGAAGTCAGGTTGATTGTGAGGTGGATATGTGATGTAATGATCAACACTGAAAGAGGATCTGTATCTTGATTTGTTAAATCATTAATCTGAGGCACTTAGTCTACCTTAATTACTGTGTAATTCCGTATAAAGTGTGAAGCTGCCTGGCACTCTGAAATGTTTAGACTTTAACTCACTGCTCCTGGAAAATGTTAGCGTGACATGCATGTGTATCCCTTCCTATTTGTGCGCTGAACCTGCGTGTCTTGAAATAACGAAACTGAGCGCACAAAAGACCCTATATGTAAAAGTCCCCTTTTGTTGATGTGCAAAATCAGACCTGCGCATTACAAGACCCTATTTGCAGTTGAATTTAAATTAAATAAATACTTCATGTAGGTCATTCAAAGAAGTCTAGAGGGCTGCATTTGGTTCAGGAGCTATAAAATGCCTGAAAGGTCTGACCTACAGAATTATCTAAATTAATTTACAATTATTAATTTTTTCCAAATAATCAGGTAATCTGGTGAAATTGAATTCATATCGCAATATATATCATCACAAAACATATCAATGTTAGATTTTTTCAATATCGTGCAGTTCTAAATCCCTCTATCAATGCTAAAGGGATGGACACGTGATTGATGTTCACTGCCATCTCACGGTGCTGGACATCAAACCCACCAGCCAGAGTGACAGAAGGTCAGACGTGGGCAACAAGCCTTGTGTTTGATGTGAAGCGGTCAGGCAAAGACGGTCAGACAGTAAGGTGGACCAAACCAGACTGGCCATATGCTGTCATGGACTTCAACCTCTCCCAACAGGACTGAGGGTCAAGAGCCTGCTGCCATCGCTTCTGCCACCAGCAGCCGTCAAGACCAGCTCTGTTCTGGTTGACCTAGCAGTGCCAGACCTCAGACGCCAGAAAAAGTGGACAATCGCTTTCTACTGGATTACAATCTTACCAAAAGCTTCATCAAATCATGTCAATGCACAAAAAATGACTTGGTTAACTGAGAACAAATATAGTAGACAGTGAAACTAGGAGTAGTAGAAGTAGTACAGATACTATTTGATAACTTGAATATTGTCTTATGTGTCACTGAGATCCTGTTTTATCCACATGCACAAATGTAAAAGCACATGAAGTCTGTCACACAGGGCAAACACAGTGGCATTCTATTGAAATAAGGGACAAGTCTGGCTATTGCAAGCTGCTCTTTTTAAACCCGGTTGTGAAACTAGGGTAAACTCAGCAATTTCTTTAAACGAGACGGCCCCACAAAATTACTGACTAAAAGAAGTCGACGAAAAGTCTAGCACGGAAATGGAATGAAAGTTCTATGGCAAATGCAGTGTATGTAAATTAAAACAAAAATGCTAAAAATAAATGTTTATAAAAGCAAGTGAAAAAACTAAATCTTAAATAAAAAAAATACCCAAATAAAATAAAAATAAATAAAATAAAATCTGCACATTATTGGAAAAAATCTGGTATTGAGATATCATTTTTCTGCTATGTTTGATTAGCACTATTTGACAGTTTTATGGGGAGACTAACAGTATTCAGGATAGAGAAATTTATAATTACAAAGGAAAAAAAAAATGCTTTTCTTACTTTGTTTTGTCTTGTTTTTAGTCCAAATATCAAAAAAAGATTTTAGACCAAGTAAAAATACTATTTAGTTTTCAACATCTGAAAAAATAAGTGAAAAATAAGAGTTTTCTTTTTTTTTGGCTTGTTTTAAGGAAACTATCTGCTAGTGGGGTGAGTGAAATAATCTTGTTTTCACTTAAAAATTCAAAAATTACAAAAAGATTATTTTTTTTTGCATAAATCACATAAATTATATATACTGTGTTTCCCAGTACTGGGTTGCAGCTGAAAGGGCATCTGCAGCGTAAAACATGCTGGATAAGTTGGCGATTCATTCCGGGACAAAGCCGAAATGAAAATGAATGAATAAATAAATACATTGATTAAATACAATACCGTGGCTCTTGGTCAACTATAATTCAGACTGGACATTGCATAATTTTGCGATGTGACTATTGTGAATGCGCACATTGCAATATCAATGCTGAAACAATTTATTGTGCAGCGCAGAAGCATAATATAATTAATATAATATAATATAATATAATATAATATAATTATATATATAATATTTTATATATATATATATATATAATATTATATTATATTATATTATGATATATTATAATATAATGATATAATATAATATAATATAATATAATATAATATAATATAATATAATATAATATAATATAATATAATATAATATAATATAATATAATATAATATAAAGATCACATTAAAAGATTGAAACTTCAGATATCAAATCAAAATCAGGCAAAAAAAAAACACAGGAGACTGGGAGAGTGTAAATTGCACCACAATGGAAGCTACAGATGAGGGGAAAAAGCAGAACTGCAAAAGCCTTATAGCAAACTTCTAAGCCTTGACTTTAACATGTGATTCAAACTTATCGAACTTAGAAACAGAAGTGAGATGTTCAAAAAACTGGTGTACTACAGACACAGAACAATGTGTACAAGTTATTAACCTAAAACTTACAGGTCATATCAGGGTCAAATCCATTATTATCTGGTAAGATAATCATTTGTTAGTTATTTGGATATATAGGGCATAATAAGGCATCTTTTACAAATAATGCAATAAAGTGTGAATTCATGCAGGATTCCCTTTTTTATCGTTCATTTGTAACTAACAAGTTATAAGCATCTCTCTATCTCCTTCAGGGTACGACTACTGTATATTGACACATCAAATTAGAATGTTTCTTATATACACATATTCACATTAACAACCACAAATATACTGTAGTCTTCATCAATTGTAAGCAACATTATTTTAAATAGATTTTCTTCACTGTATGTAAGAATACATATAAAAATGTAGTATATGTACACTAATACATAAGAAAACAGAATTGTTTTCCTCAATATTGCAGTAGACAGCAGACATTTCTGCAGACACAGAGCTTTCCTAACACTCAATTTGCCTGACAGCCACTTTCAATCAGCAATAATTCTACAGCAGCAGCAACAATGATGAGGAGTTTTAGATGCACAACAATAAAGTGAATTCAAGTTTTCTGAAAAACTAGGACAGTTTGATGGAAAAACATTGTAAATGATGAAAAGTTCAGAAGAAATTAGGTTAAGAAGGAATATTAAATGTTTTCTGCATAAGTCTAATTATTATGCATTACTAATATTACCAAGGTTTTTGTCTTCAATATAATATAAAATATACATATAGATCACTCTCATAGATATTCAAGAAAAAATAAAATGTGGTCATTTTTTGCTTTCATTTTAACTATGAACTGTTTGCACTGTAATGCTAGGCATGTTTAATTACACTCATTGTTTTTCATCAATCTTAATGTAACAAACTGGATTACAGATTCTGAAACTAGACTTTGCAATCACATTTCAGTTTAGATTGTAGATTGTAAGAATCAATATCTATATCTAAGCACATTGAAGACTAGACGCCAGACACGCCGCACCCCTCTACTACTAGAATTCTAAACATTTTGTTTTCTATGAGGGAACAAACACTGGTGCTGTAATCAGCATCTGTTTGCGTTTTTTTAATGCAGTGAGTTCATCACCTATCATTATTAAGATTTGGTTACTAAAGCATGAGTGGGAAACATCTCTCTCTGTTATGGTAAGTCATCAGTTAAATATCAATAGTTTGTTATTGCAGGAATTTGTGATATACATGTAAATTTATATTCATTGTTGACAACACCTACCAACCAAAATACAACTATTGTCTCATGCAATAATAAAATAGATAGGTAAAGGTCTGGGGCTTTATTTGCAATGGATTAGTATTTATTGATTTTTATTTTTTGCTATATTGTTATATTTGCTGTTGTTCTGAATATTTTAGGTTTAAATCACCTGATTCAATCTGATCTAAGTTTAATTCAAATGGAGTTGGATCTGCTGATGCCTTAACAATCTGCATTGCAATTTGACTGATTCAACAATAGTAATTGGCTGCAAGTAAACATACTCTGTTAAAATAATTGGGTTAAAAATACCACAACATATAACCCAACTATAGGTTATTATAGCATCTTCCCAACTGTGGGTTATTTTAACCCAATGCATTGGGTTATTTTGATTAAATGTTATTTTTGTCATTCTGGTATTACCTTTGCTACTATAACTAGTACTACAATTAATTTTATTATAATTGTTGTGTAAATAAATAACATACAGTTTTCAAAAATACTGAAAATGCTTTATTTCCATTACACTTTAGTTCCAGACACTTTTGTTGAAATAAATCAAGAATCACAAACAATGAAGAAACAGACAGTTATAAAAGGCAGACAGTTACAAACTGTGCAAGCAGAAATCCTCAGCAGAATATGGAGCTCTGTGTGCTGTAGAGGCTGTCCAGCAGCTGCAGCAAGCTTCACTAAGGCCCCGTTTACACTAATGCGTTTTAGTTTTAAAACGGCGTTGTAGAATGAAAACGATCCGCGTCCACACTCGCGTTTTACCCAGCGTTTCTGAACTGCTCTCCGTCCACACCAAAACGCTGAAAACGCACATCACGTGACCACACACACACTTTGGCAAGCGCTGCAGCCCATCTACCCAGATGAGAGCTCTGCTGGTCGGACTTCTCATCAAGCATCTCCCGCTGGATCTAATCTCACTATATTTATTAAACGGGATATTTCATTCATCTTGTTGTCTTTATCTAACGACATATTCCCTGACTTTGGTCATTGGAATCTATTACTTGTTCTCAGGTAACGTGTTTTGGTTGAGCGCAAAGAAAAGTTAATGATTAATGTAACCACGTAGCCTACATTCTGTATATTGACTGATCGCTTGCCTTTATTTCCTATAATGTATAAACTTATTGTATGCTATACTTTTATAATGGCCATTATCGATTATTAAAACTGATATTTAGCAAAAGAGAGGGTATGTTTCGTATTTTCACTGAAATTGAAAGGAGACAGTTGTTATCGGCTCCGTTTAGTTATAAATATCCACACAGTGAAGATGACGCTCATGCAGCACAACGCCTCAACATTTCTGCTGTCTGTTTAGTTGTTAATATTAAAATGAAAATAGGCAGTTCCTTATATCAAGTTTACATTTTATTGTTGAGAAAGTGAAACAACGTAGCCAGGGTGATGTGAATGAAGTTATAAAGTACACTGTTCCCTGTGAAGATTGACGCGTGTCCTCGGTATGTTTTCCATATCAAACTGAGAAAAAGAGATGCAGCCTTGATCACACTTGCGAAGTCTGAACTTACATGGAGAAGATTCAGGACTGAACTGTGTGTTAGGCTACTTACTATTCAGGAAAAGCCCCAATCAGAGAGGCGAATGTCTGCAGCCCCGCCTCCATTTTCAGATGTCTCCGTCTTTCCCCATCCACACCGAGACGGAGCAGCAGCGTTTCAGAATGAAAACGGCCTCTCCAGCGTTTTCGAAACGCTCCGTTTTCGGCGCTCGAGAACTCCGGCGTAGTGTGGACGGATAGCGTAACCGTAGCAAAACTTATGCGTTTTCAAACTAAAACACATAAGTGTAAACGGGGCCTAAGGGTCCACAATGTACTATACATTTTAACCACATCCAAACGCTTCTAAAAGATGGTCTTGGATGGTGAAACAAATGTAAAAACACAACACGGAGAGGTAATTTGATTAAAAAAATAACAACAATATTGTTGCGTTAGAGCTTAAATAGACTTTATAAAGCAAAAACAACATTACGCATGCATATTAATACAAATTTTTAACCCAACTGATTAAGTTATTACATAAATAACCAAATAAAGTTTAAAAATGACCCAAAGCACCAAATATTTAACTTAACTGGTTGAGCTATTAATAAATAACCTAAAAAAGGTAAAAAAAAAAAAAAATAGCCCAGCAAAGCACCAAATAGGTTTAACTCAATCATTGGGTTAAATAAATAACTCAATATTTTTTAGAGTGTAGCTACAATAAAAACTGAACATATGATGAAACAATCACATCCGGTTTGACATAATGGGTAGTAGTAAGTGACAGGATATGGTTAAAATTTAGGATGTCCCCTCCATCCAGGACATCCACACATTAAATCACCCGGTCTTCCTCCATTTAAATGTCTCAGCACATGTTAAGCATAGCAGCATCCTGTCGCAAGTTGATTTTCCCGCTTTAAACAAACACTGCTGTTTACTTGCTGGTACTTCAGTGTTCATTGAACACTAAAGGGTCACAGAAGAACCACCCGAGGTTCTCCAAACCACACATTTGTCCTCTTTCTACAGTGCAAGCGAGGAGAATCTTTACAACCCGAGCTGGTTCCCACAACGTGAGCAAGAGCAAAACTTACTGAATCTGATGCTCACGCTTCCTGTGAATGCCCAGCTAAAAACACACCCCGGTCCTTCTAAAGAGCCCTTTCATGGCTCTCTGTGAGAATCTGCCTCTCTGCTAAAGAGTATGAAGTAGTTTTGGACGCGAGGAAGGGGCCATTTTGGCCAGCATGGCGTGAAATCGAATAAATAAACCAAGAGGGAAGGGGGGAGAGAGAGGGGGAAAAATCCTCTCTTTGTGGCCGCGACCCAGCTAATGGAGACAAAGAGCCCAGTAGCAGGAGGATGAGGTTTGAAAGAGGGGATCCGAGCTCAGCCCTCTTTCTTCGTGACTCTGATTCCCCATCACCCCTTCAAGCAGTGGCCGCTGCAACAAAGTCCTCTTTGAGTTCGGCCCCCTGTCCCGCACTTCCGCTATGAGGGGCTTCAAAGTTCATGGCTGTTTGAGATGCTCACAGGGGTGGAAATGAGCCACGGCACCACAGGAGAGGGGAGAGACAGACAGAGATGAGGGTGACAACAGTAGAGACACTCATAATTGATATGCTGAGCAAGAATATGCTAAAGAGCATGTCAAAAACCAAGATGACACTCCATGAAGATGATTTTCTGAACTATTTTTAAAGATGTTCTGAGTGTTGACTGACTATGCAATTTCACCACTATAGTGTTAAGGTTTTCTGTATGTTTAGTTGATCTAGATCAGGGCTTCTCAAAGTCCGGACTCCGGTCCGAATCCAGACCACAAGGGTATTCAATCCAGACCTGACTCTATTTCATATTGCAAGACATGGTTAAAGGATTCAAATGGTGGATTTCCTTTATTGATAAATGCATGAACCTTGTAAATCAACAGATTAGTTGTTTGTATATTAGGAGTGTCACGATTTCGATTTTTGATCGAAATCGATCGAACTTTATGCTCAATTTCGATTATCGAATCAAAAAATAGAATCGTCGATGCTGCCACGCCCCCATGTCACGTCAGCTTGGATTGCCAAGCGGGAAAAAACAGGCTTGTTGAAGTGCTTGTAAAAGCAGAAGACCCGTCGACAGAACTTAAACCCTCTCCTCTTTCAATGAAATCGCCGGTGTGTAAGCATTTTGGATTTCCAGTGAGTTATGTTGACAAGGTTCATGTTGTCGACAAAAAGAACTGTTTTGCAAGCTCTGCTATGAACGTATTACGTACGGTTTGTCCGATAGACAACACCAGCATCGTGATCCTCCACCCGCCCCCGTTGCAAAAGTACACACTCAGGCCGTTTACACTGTCTTTGTTTTTAAAAGGCATTTTAGAACGACAATGATTTGACATCCACAGTGGCGTGTAGCATTTCTGAGCAGCCCTCCTTCCTCTCTACCTCTGAAAATGCACATCACGTGACCACACAGACACAGCCATGCGCTCGAGAGAGCAAGTCCAGGCAGTCAGAGGACTGCTTCAATCTTTCACTCACTTGTACTTAGTCATTTTAGCGAACACCTCAGATACTGTTGGCTGGTTCCTGTTGGTTGTGCGTCTTTTTTACCGACGCCATTATAACAAAACAGATCACTGCCTATTCACAAGTGCCGCAGAAATAGTGATTGACAGGTGTTAATTATGCGTGTATCTTGCCTTTATTTATTTACTGTATGATTTGTTTATGGGTAAAACAAAGACCATGCAGGTCAGGTAGTTTAAACGGTAGGCTACAAATAATTAATTGGTCATTAATTAATTAATTATTTATAATCAAAAATCGAATCGAATCGTGCCTTTAGAATCTAAAATTTTATCGAATCGAGGATTTGGAGGATCGTGACACCCTTATTGTATATACATATATAGAAAAAATTAGGGCCGAAATAATATCGAAGGCAAAATATTCCAAGTTTTCCTGTGTAACTGTTGTCATGAAATACAGTAATCATACAAGGCTTCATGTGATCGAGCGGCTAATCACGCACGCGCACCTTCTTTAACGCACCTAAGCAAAATGATCATTTGAATAAATTAAGATGTCGGCCACACGGAAAAGAAAACTTGGAGAGAATTGACAGTTCAATATCAATTATTCCAGACCTTTGACTTTTCAGATTTGTACCTTTTTATGTAGATATTGAGAACCCCTGATCTAGAATGTAACTAAGAATTCTAGATGACTTAAGTTGGCTATAATTGTGGTGCTAGGTGGATGGTGTTTTAGATGGTTAGGTGGTTATTATGGTTTTAGGGGTGGATCTATGTGGTTGCAAGAATGTTCTTGGAGGTTGTTACCTTGTTGCTATAATAGGTCTAGTTAGCTGCTAGTATTACCAGAATGGTCTTGATTCTAGAAGGTTGATAAACCTTCGAAAGCTTCTGAGGTCTGATTTTAGGTGGCTGCTAGAATTGTCTGTGTAGATGAAGTGCTTGCTAGTGTTTTGCTGGGATGTTCTTGGTGATTCTAAGAGTTTGTGCCCTCAGAGTTCAATATTCCTTTTTCCTTTTTATTTGGAAAATCTTAATCCTAAACCTAATAGCTATAGTAAGACTGTTTGTCTCAGAAAAAACTATTTGAATAACTTTAAGACAGTCTTTAACTGCTCAGATTCTGCATGCTTCCTGTAAGAGCGAGATGTTTACATCACAGCTCCATTCACAAGAAAACCCAAGTGTATGTGACACCAAGCTATTATTAAAGAGTGTAAAAAGAAAATCCAACACTGATTGATCGTTGGACAGTACTGCTACAAAAGCTTGGTGCTGACATGTGGTAGTCCAGATAAGATCTCAGTCCAGATTGGATTGGCCATCTGGAAGGCATTTGGGCTCATCTCCATGGAAGAGCGACTGAGCACATGGAAAGGTGCCACGAGAGCCAGGGGTTCATTCACAACAGGGGATAAAGGACACAGTGGACCCTGAGCTGGCCTATATGACAACAGCAGACAGTAATAATTATCACTTCACACAGAGAGATGCTTGCTTGAGTACTCAAACAAACACATACAATTTAATTACCTCTGGAGTGTACTGACGTATAATGGGATTTCTTTGGCTCTGAACAATCGCAGCAGCTTATTTTGTCATTTACCACAGGCTTATATGCGAATTATCTAATTTCCTGATGTGTCATTCCTCCTTTCCGCTAGAATAATGGATCCAATGTCACTGCAGCACTTTCAACTAAAAGTGTATAATCATCATGCCAGTATTGCGTCATTGTGTCGAACACAGAATTTCTGTAATTTCTTCATCAGTGATCATCTAAAAGGTGGCTTTGGTGACTGGACAAGAAGATTCTCACTCACCACAAGAATTAAACCTACAAAATTGCATTACATCCGATGTCTTACGTCAGCCGTCAAGTTATGGCAGATTGAAGAAACTATTGAGTTCATTCATTCCTAAAATAAATAGGAAGTTCTAACTGGACACATAAAAATGGACACATTTCCCTTTGTGTCATATGAAAGATGTTTAAATATAATTCAATATTCTCAACCATCTTCATGTAGATCTTTTCTACGTAAAGCCATAAAAATGACAAAAAATATACTAATACTATGGTTCTTCCTTGAAAACAAGTCTATGTTGTCCTATAAAAGATTTCAGTCAAAATGTCAGCTCATTCCTCTTTAATTTTACTTCTTTTGGTTATTTCTTTAGCAACAGCCTGTAATCGATGTTACATTTGTTTAATCTATAGTATTCGAGTCACATTTGCTCTAGAAGTGGTCAAGAGTGGGCAAGCTCAAACCTTTTTAGACCCAAATGTATTGTATTTGTACCTGTGATTTCTCCACTTATTGACAAAAATTCATTTTAAGACCAGGTATAAGCAGGGCAAAACATCTACAAACATAAAATTAATTCCTGTGATCTAGGGCTTCAATTGATCTAGTGCAATTAATTGAAATCATACTGAAATCACGACTTGAACATGCGTGATATTTAAATCGCCTTACTGCACGATTTTTCCACAGTATGCTATTTAAACCAATCATAACGCAGCGTACCTAAACAGAGTGTGAGAACAGGACACTGAGCTTAATGGCAAATAGTGTTCAGCACAGGAGGACTTGGTGCCCCTAAAAAAGTCAATATCTGTGGTGTGGGATTATTGTGGAGATAAGAAGGCTGATGTATCGCAGAATCAGGTCATTTGTAGACCTGTCAGTCACATGTTGCATCTAAAAGCGTGTGGAAATCATAAGGCGCAACGCTTCCTTCAGCATTTAACGCTATTTGCACTCACGCTCTTCTGTCATTGCTCGGCGACTACAACCGCGTTTGGGTGTTCTGTGTTTGTCTAAGGTAATTAGTCTACTAATATTCCATACTGTATATTCCATACAAAGTATGAAGCTGATGGACCACTTCTTGTCACGTGACTCATGGTGCGCTTTCAGCATTCTGAAAGTAGAGATGTTTTCAAATGGGTGGGCATGGAATATGCACGCACGTCACTCACAATATGCACGCAAGCCGGGCTCCTCCATTGGAAATAACGAATTTGTGCACGCGCAATATGTGAACGGCCTATTTCACTGCAGCCTCACAAAGAGGTCTATGATCTATGAATGGTAACAAACAAAAAAAAAATCTGTTGACAAGTAGAAAAGTACACGCAACTACTTCTGACATGTGGTCAAACAGAACATTGGAGCACACTTTCGTTCTGCCCACTCAGAACTTTTCAATCTGTCTCTGTCTCTCTGTCATTTTAGTTTGCGGAGTGTTCTGTATTTTTACAATTATTACTTTGTTGTTTTTATAATAAGCTACATGGTTTTCGCTACATTCATTCCTCTGTGGCGGGGCGTCGCACCAAAATTCATCCCGCCACGGCTACATTACAGCTTTTCATTTAAAACATTCAGTCGTTTTTTTAATAGCAGTTTTTTATCGCACCAAAACGTATTAAAAGGTAAGTGAATTATAACAGTGCAAACTTTTCTGTAACTGTAGTGGTGCTGTGCGTTATTTGTTTAACCCTTAAAGGTTACCTGCTGACTGACTGACTGACTGACAGACAGACAGGTGTGTAATGCATGAGGCCAGCAAACACGACGCAGCTTTGAGTTAAGATAAACGCATTTTCCATAATTATACTGTAGAGATAAAGGTCTTTGGCTCTGCATATTATGACTTTGTCTTTCTGGAGTTTATTTTATGGAGCCATTTCACTTTACTTCAGAATGCATTAATACCGCTCTGCAGGTCTATTAGAGACATAAATATTCCTAGCAAATCTAATAAATGTTGGAGACATACTCGTTACATAAACGCACTAAATCGCACATCAGCAGTGTTTATTTGAGAGTGCACAAGAAGATCTGCACTTGAGCAGCGTATATTTGAGGGTGTGCAAGAAGCTTTGTGCACAAACAGAGAAAATCGCGTCATTTTATTTGAGCTTAATGTTAGCTCTAGAAAAAAATTTGATTTTTTAAAAAAAATTTGTGTTTAATTTCTGGATATTTAAAAACAAATTTGAATAAATGCTGAAGTTAATATCTTTTTAGTTCATTTCACACTCACTGCACTTTAGCGGTAAGAAGCTACAATACAGATTATTGAGCTGAAGCTCGACTACAAAATCAAATCGAAATCGCAAAACTTGTCAAAAATAAAATTCCAATTTGATGTTTTCCCTAAATCGCACAGCCCTAGCGCACACTCACACATACAGTCTATTTATTTGTTTTGCTATAGGTTTGTTCTAGAGCCAATTTGTTACACCTTTATTAGGTGATTTTTTTCCTCTTATATCCGTTTCAGAGACATGCTACAGGTCTTTGATATAGACTAATAGCTTTCCTTTTGAATTATATTTCAGAATCACTCTGTAAAACCTCTGTGTGTGAGTTAAAATCATGATTAAAATTGAAATCGCAATATTGTTCAAGAAAATCACGATAGATTTCTTTAGCCCATATCGTTCAGCCCTACTGTGATCCCAAATACTGAATAAGAAATCTGTAACACACATTTCTGGCAATAAGGTGACTTCTGTTCCTTTCTCTTATAGATCTTATCCAGTCATCTAAATGAATGACTTCACAGTTTAAACATGCTTTAGATCAAGCTAACCGGACCGATTCCATTTCCGAGTGGACTCCAGTAAATAATTCAGTTCCAATCGGTTAATCTGACACAGTCCACATCCATCAATACTGCACGCTCCTTTGTTGGTCCAAGAATGAGGTAAGTGGGATAAGTTAACATCATGCTGTTCATATTTCTTTCCTTTCAGGAGCAACTGGAAAAGCCATACGTCAGAAGATCTCACCCAAAAGACATCTCAAGAGTCATGACACTTTGGCCGGCCTCTGGCCAAAAACCACAGGGGCAATTCCCTCTGGAAAACTGAGGAATTCCTCAGAGCTCTCTTGGTCAATGGGGTCAAAGGTCAATATGGCCTTCCATTTACTGCTGCCTTTCCCCTTTGCAAAACATGCCTCTCAAGTAGGCAGCTATTGTCTACAGCTGTAGAAGTAATGTTTGTGGTGGGGTCACAATCAAGGCTATTGATGCTCAGAGCAAGAGAGAGTGGAAAAAAACACTTGCATTGCAGCTAATTCAAGTAAATAATCACCACCCTCATCCCACAGAGCCATCCGAAGAAAAACAGACCTCATGCATGCACATAAATCCTCATCACCTGAATAATTAAACAGCCAAGAACAAAAAACAGACTCAAAGTGGAGTTATGCAAGTGTCGATTTGTGCTGCAAGCCACAATCCGTCGTTTATTGAACATTTCGGGAACATCTGCTAAAAGTCTTATCCCATGTGCCTGTGGTCTGCATTCCTCTCCTCCGTCTGATAGCGTTCATAATCTCTAACACATGGCTTTGTTTGCTGTCTGCTTGTTTGCAAATGATGAGGAGGTGTCAACAGGCATGACTTCTTCACGCAAGTGTTTGTTCGGCGTCTAGCCAGGTAGATGTGATTAAATTTGAGGTGTAGATTCAGTTAGTATGCACAGGTGACATCGGTGACTAATTATATACTGTTCATCAATGTTTTCTGTGTTTGATATCTGAATGAGCTAAATTCATCAACACCTCTGGCAGAGAACACAGACGACTTTATCAGTTTCATGCTGTGCTCTTGACCTCACAGTGACTCACCAATCAGCCGGTTCTATCTTTGACTTTTAGCTCAGCTGGCTTAAATACTGAATATCAGAGAAAACATCAGCAGTTGTGCTTACTCACAATATTTGTCAGACCACAGAAGGCTACGGGAGGATTAGTCTTTTGCTGTTTGTTTTGAACAAGATTTCACTACTGAGGAAAAATTTTGAACCTGAAAACACGCAATGTTGGCGATTTGCCACATAAAGTTCAGTTTTTTTCCATTTACCAGTTACCACATTGACTGACTTAGCATTTTGTTGGGACATTGGTTAGTATTTCTGCAGCATTGCACCATGTAGCAAAAAAAATCTTAAAATCTGCCTAATTTATACTTCTGCATTAAGCGCACACTTATGGTCTGACACACCCTTCGTACAGTCGCATAGCCCTCGCCGTGGCTGACGCTGACGCGCACTCAAAAAATTTCATTACACGTTGGAACGACGTGAAGCACAAGCTTTGTGATTGGGCAGATTGGTAGCTGTGCCAATTGTGAGTGGTGCTGAGAGCCGCGAGCCCGATGGATTGAATGTTTACATGTTTTAAGTCCAATGAAGGAGCTCCAGATGTTTTGTGTTTACCTAACGATTAACGTTGTTGCACATTGCTGGTTCCCGTCTCTGAATGAGTAAGCTTTAGCTACTTGTACATTAAGGTAGCATTCAGAAAAAACAAAACATCTGCAAAGAAACTCGATACAGAGGAACATAACAAAACCTACTAACAGCTAGCATTTCGGATGTGTTATTGCTGAGCAACACAAACAGCATACAAAAGTATAAATTCATGACTATGCGCAAGGCATGCACCATGGGTCATGGTGATCGCTCGATGCAGAAGTACAAACAAGCCTTTAGCCTTATCCTAGCAATCAGTAACAGCATTCTTATTTTAATTCTATATGCATAAAAGCTCTATAGCTTTTGTGCAGTGTGACCCTCGTTTTACTATCATACTACCATGATAATTATTGAATACTTCAGCTCATCCATGTACATGATTTCTGCAGGAGTCCTAATGGATGCAATGAAGACAACATCTCCCATGATTAGGGTTGGGCACCGAAACCCGGTGCCATTATAGCACCGGTACCTTTGTAACTGGTATGCAACGGACCGAATCAGCATATAAAATTCGGTGCCTAAATTTATATGCTGCGTCAGAAAAATGCTGAGTTTTTTTTATTTACATTCAACGTGCGGTATCAAATTCTATTAAAAGAGCACTCTTTCACCAGTCCTTACTTAATGCTCACATCAAATACCTCAATTAGTCATGGGGGCATGAATGTAATGTTCCTGAATGAAAGTGAAACTGTAGTTAAAGTCAAAAAATGTCAAATAAAACACCTGAAATGAAACTCTGGAGGAAACGTGTGGTGACGCAATGACGTTAAACAATCTATGTACTATAATACGTAAGACGGGATCATGACAGGAACATTCAAAAAGCAACTCGTGTAAACATCTTAATCATATTATTGTCTTATTCAGATTAAGGGAAATCATTAAATTATATTGTACTATTAAAATAATTTAAAAAAAGATTTTGTCAAAAATAAAAGAGTTTTCTAGAGTCATCCACCATAATTTTATGGCTCAAAAGTATCAGTTCAGGCACCATTTTAAAAGTATCAATTTAGCACCGGTCTCGAAATAACCCCAAACGATACCCAACCCTACCCATAATTCCCCACTCAGTTACTGTGTCATCATTGTTTGTTGTGAATATGCACTCCCTAGTGGAAAAACATTCATACTGTGCTTGTAAAGCAGGGGTGTTTAAACTCAGTCCTGGAGTGCCGATGTCCTTCAAAGTTTAGTTCCAACCCCAATTACACAGACCTGAATTAGCTAATCAAGTTCTTTCTAGGTATACTAGAAACTGTCAGGCAGGTATGTTGAAGGAAGTTGGAACTAAACTATGCAGGACACCATCCTCCAGAATCGAGTTTGGACACCCCTGTTATAAAGGCATGAAATGGAAGTTAAGATTGTCCTTTCTTCACTTATCATGATGTACATCCAATTGACAAGAGGGACACAAACAAGACACGCACTGTTAGCCTCATCCTAAAGTCATTCCATATTACCAGAAGTGAAGAAAAGTTGTTTCGAGGAGGAAGGGAGGGTTATGGTATTTAATTAAAGATGAAGCACTAGTATATACATATAAAAATAAAGAGTACATTTTGATTTTAACTGCACAAAAGCATCTAAATGTTTCTTTTGGCAAAGTAATTTACAAAATTCCAATGATGCAATATGTCCTTTATGTTGCATACTCTCACTGCCAATACAGTGTATTGCACTTCCCCAATTAATAATTCATTGATTTAGTAGTAGATGTTCTACAAGAACTCAGTTTAGTTTGGGCTGGAGGGCTCCTAAGGGTGAAATGAACATATTTTCCCCTGTCAGCTGCCTTTGACGTCATAACACGGGACAGTCCCTAGTGAAAGCTTTGGGACTCTGTGTGCTGTTTGGGTGCCATCATCCAATCAGTCATTGTCCTGTGCCTCTCGAGCGATTAGTCACATTACAGTTGTGACTCAGGTGGCTTCAAAAAAATAGTCCAGATTCAGGCAAGTGGCAATGAGATGGATTATGAACATCCTTGGGTGTAACAGACATCAGCCGAGTCATCAGAAAAAGCTCAATCTACAAAAGCACTTTTCCTTCGAGCGATACGTTATCAGAGTAGAACAAGAGGAAACTCAAGCCCCCTTTCAACAAAACCAATCGCTCATCAGCATTAAAAATTAAGCCATAATTAGCAACATTACTCCTGTGTGTGTTTGATATCAGATGCTAGAACAGGAGGAAAGGTCTGGCCAACAAACGGAGCTCAGTTTTCAAGAGATTCCTGAAATTCCTGGTGCTGACTTGTGCCTCGGTGCCGTGGCTTATAACGCATGACTTGGCGTGACTAAGACACTTGTAGTTTGACACTTTAGAGGGTAGAGAAGTGTAATGAGGAGAGCTTGCGGCAGTCACGGCGAGAGCTCACAGCTACAGTCTGCTTTAGTACAGGTGGCACTGCTGCCTCTACTGATCATCATCAGTGCTACTGAGCATCTGGAGGGTCAACGGGGGTCAGTGAACCTGACGGTGGCATACAAAACGCTTAGCGCTAAATCTTCCATCTACACTTCTAAATCACATTGGGCATATCGGCCTCAAAGACTCTTTATACCTATTTTAGTGTAGGCACATGAAATCCTAAAAATAAACAAAAAATACTATTTTACGCACTGACAGCACACCTGCTGCGAATCCTCTCAATGCAAACACATTAAAAACACAATGCAAAAAATAATAAAATGTCTGCATTTTTTCAGGTGATGTTTGAAAGGTAAGTTTCTTTGTTTGTTTATTTTAACATCCTGATTCCCTTATGTTTAGCCAAGTCTGTCATGTTTTAGGGTCCCCTTGAGAAATTTCTGTTGTGCTATTTGAAAGTGTCGTGAGAAAATGCAGCACATTTTTGTAAATTGCTTTTGTTGTGAGAAAATGCAGTGAGTTTCATTAATCTGATTGCATTGTGAGAAAATGTACTGCGTTTCAATAATTTGTTTGCATTGTGAGAAAATGCAGCGCGTTTTTGTAAATTGTTTGCGTTGTGAGACAACATAGTCCATTTTATTAAATTGTTTGCATTGTGAGAAAATGCCGCGTGTTTTTGGAGATTGTGTGCGTTGTGAGAAAATGCAGTGAGTTTCATTAAATTGTTTGTGTTGTGAGAAAATGCAGCGCGTTTTATTAAATTGTTTGCATTGTGAGAAAATGCAGTGCGTTTTTGTAAATTGTTTGTGTTGTGAGAAAATGCAGCGCCTTTTATTAAATTGTTTGCATTGTGAGAAAATGCAGTGCGTTTTTGTAAATTGTTTGTGTTGTGAGAAAATGCAGCGCCTTTTATTAAATCGTAACTTTTTTGGTCAATAAATTAATTTGTATTTAAATAAGTAAATACAGTTTAATAAAGTTTAATCAATAAAGTTGAGCTCAATCTGATCTCATACTCTAAGGCGCTGCAAATTCCTGTGCACTGTCAAAATAAAAGCTAACAAACAGATAATCTTGTCAGTCAATGCCATTAACTGAAAAATATCAAATAATGAACAATATATCAGTCCTGTCAGTTGGGTATAAACATGTAGTACTTTGACATGCAGACTGAAAGAGGCACAAACAATCTTAAGGTATGATTCACAATTGTCAATGGAAGTTACATCTTACACATTAAACACAGTTTATTTAAGCCAAGGATTGTTTCCATAGTTTAGTGAGCACAGACGTGTACCCCGCTGAGCCATATGGCTGCTGGGGTAGCTGGTTGTGACACTGTAGCGAGGATCAGGTCTATAAAGCTATTTATAACCCAGAAAACCTACACTTGCGCTTGCCTCCTGCAAGAACTCAAACAGAGACATCATCGGGCAAGCAGGAAGCACCAGGTCTACTTCCTCTCACTGCTCCTCCATCCTGTTTGGGTGAACAGGCTCTTGTCCTCAGGAGCCCAGCTGGGCCACACGAATTAACAACAGCTGGACTGGCAGCAAAGACATCAGAGGGGCACCGATCCCAACCCAACGCAGGAAGCGGATCCTTGGTCAAACGCAAACACTGAAGCTCTTACATTTAGGAACTGAAAAGGTAATTAAATCCCAGCCTCCTACTTTTTTTGCCCCTAAAAAAGACATTTAACCCTCAGGTTGCTCCAGGGAAACTTTCCTTGTAATTAGATTTTCTTGATGGGTTAGAATGTCTGTCAAATGGGAGGCAACTAGAGGGATTAACTATTGACTTGTAAATGCTGTGACATGTTTGATGAACTAAAAGCTTGCTTTTTGACTTCAGATTAACAATGATTAAAAAAAACATATTTGTATTGGTATTTTTTTCAACATACAGTACAGACAACACACAGAAATGCCAACTAGCTCAGCCGGGGCTCGAACCACTAACCTTCTTGCTGTGAGGAGACAGTGCTACCCACTGTGCCACCAAGTCACCTACAATGCATTAACTAAATACAAAAATGTTCCTGCATTTTAATTCGTTCATTCATTCATTTTATTTTCGGCTTAGTCTCTTTATAATCAGGGGTCGCCACGGCAAAATGAACCCCCAACTTATCCAACACATGTTTTACGCAGCAGAGGCCCTTCCAGCTGCAACCCATCACTGGGAAACAACCATATACACTCATTCACACACACTACGAACAATTAAGCCTACCCAATTCACCTATACCACGTTTTTGAACTTGTGGGGGAAACCAAAGCACCCAGAGGAAACCCACGCAAACACAGGGAGAACATGCAAACCCTACACAGAAACACCAACTGACCCAGCTGAGGCGACCTTCTTGCTGTGCGGCGAACATGCTACCCACTGCGCCACCGTTCAGCCCTATATAAATTTAGTTTGTAAATTCACTTTGGAATATTAACCAACAAAAATTTTTGGTCAAATAAATGCCACTTTTTAAAAAAAAAAATAAAATAAATAAATATATATGTGTGTGTGTGTGTGTGTGTGTGTGTGTGTGTGTGTGTGTGTGTGTGTGTGTGTGTGTGTGTGTGTGTGTGAATATAAAATCAATAAAAAATAAGAAACTTTATTAATTCCATAATAAAACATGAAATGTTAACATTTACATTTAAATGTGTAAATAAAAATAAATAGAAATTTTAAAGTGATTATTTAAATATAAAAAATTGCCAATGTAAAAACAATTAACAAAAAAAAGATAATACAAAACATCAAAGCAATAATAAATAATTAATTTAAAATGCCTACTTTGAAATGAAATAAAGCATTTAGCAACAGTTTTTTCTGTGCCAATTTGTCAACCAAGTTTCAAAATTCCATTCGACAGGACCCTCATGGGAACAATTAATAAAATCAATTTCTGAAAACCACTTCTTTAAGTGCCACTCAAAGTAGATGTGAAATGGACAGTCACTGGATAATACGACATAATTCGCAATTTTATAGGCAGGGACTTTCAGTATCTATGGATTAATATGTGACCCTAAATCTGTTTATCTCTGATCTAAAATTCAAAAATGACAGAAAAAATCTGGGCACGATGCCTAAATAGTACTCTCAAGGGAATCTCTGGTTCTGCCTGCCGTTTATGAAATTACAGCCTGGTTTATTTCTTTGAAACTGACACTGTCCTTTTGTAGTATCTATTTGAGAGTCCTTGTTGAATTCCGCAGATAAACAAACGCAAAAGGAGACATTCAGCGTGCAAACAAAGACAGTCCTGAAGTCTTTCAGATTGATAAAAGTTTTCCAGGGATCTAACATAAACATCTGAACAAATTCATGAAGCAATTATACAGTCTTCCTACAGTGGCAGCAAGTGATGTTTGGCTTTGCTGTGCCCCTGACAAAAGAAAATAAAGACCACCTTGCATGGCCGTCATGAGTTGAAAGCCAGACGTCTTTGATATTGATCTCAAGCACAGCCTTGTTTTTTTACACAGAAAGAATGAAAGATGAAGTGGTTTCCTCTCTCTTTCACCTGATGCACCACCGCCCGCTTCGCTTCACCTGCGTCAACACATCTTGACGAGAGACCGTCAGGTGCATCTGTGGGGACTAATTTGATTGGACGCGCTTCACTTAATGCTTCCAGATCAGATAACATCAGATGCACCGCTAGGGAGATCAAACCCTCTGAGACTCAGCAGATGAGAGGAGCCTATGATTCTTCCCATATGCAAAGAACAAGAACTAGGACAAAAATTCATCCTCTCCCTAAAAACCAGAAACAGTGTCTTTCCCTGAACAGTACTGACGCCATCAATTGGCATCTTCTTCACAAAGCCACTGTAGTATTGGAGCTTAACGAACCAATATGATTAAGAGGGACTGTTATAAAACTGGTTTAATAACTGTAAGGCTGCTAACCCCTCATTGGCATGTTTGCAAAACCTCTCCGGTTCCTTTTGATCCTGTTAAATTTATCCCTGGATTATGAGGTTTTGAACTAGGGAAAATGCACGAGGGTGGAATGTAAGAAATGCATTTGGGAATTCGAAATTACAGTGGGAAAAAAATGTCTTAATTTACTGTAAGTTTACTTATTTGGTTGACTTTTTACTTAAAACATGGCGTGAGGTGAGACTAGCGAGACAAATGACAACTGCCAATGAGAATCAGAATATCTGTGAAGGTTTTCTCTAGAGATGTCTCGATCAGATATTTAATTTTTTTTGTCCTTAAATTCGAGCCAGCCATTTGATTTTGAGTATCTACCGATACCGAAACCCGATCCGATACTTTTATAATACTTAAGAATAAAGAGGAGTGAAGAAACGGATCCAGGATGTTCCTTATTTTATGTAATCCTTATTTTTATGTAATTAATATTTTAACATTCAACAAGTTATCAAACAGAGCACTTCTGTAAGGTAGCTTGAACTACTTTAGTGCAACAGTAAATATAAAAGAAAGAAAATCTAATATAAAAACAAATGGCACATTAACTTAAAATACCCAACAGGCAATCCCAAGTTTACATATCTCACAGTCTGTTGTGGCAATGTCATCGTTATCAACTTTATAATACCTCCAGACCATGGACATACCCGCGCTTTCCGCTTCAAGCGGCTATCGTGTTTTACTTTGCCAACATTTAACCAATAACGTCATGCCACACGCGTTGCTGTTTCTGTGTAAAGTCAATAAAGAGGTCTAACTCTGCCACCGCATAACTGTAGATGCGTAAAAAATAATAGGAATATATATATACATATATATTCGAGTCCTGATCGGAAGGTAAGGTCCGATTCCGATAAGAGTCTAAAACCTAGTGTTCGGGCCCGATTTGCGATCACGTGATCGGATCTGGACTTTTCTATACTCATTTATAACATTTTAAAGTAAATGTTTGCACCTTGACAGTTTTTTTAGATTCAGTTACATCAGAAAAATCATATATTAATTGTTTATTTAATACAATCATTACCTGAATTAAATCATTGTTTTAAAATAGCAAATAAAAAAAGCATTTCTCTAGGGAAATTTTACATCATAAGAAAAATCTTCATCGCAATTCTCAACAAGATTAAAGCAAACTGCATATTTTATCAGTATCGTGCAGCCTTAGCAGAACATTATAGACAATTTAGCTGAAACCTTACATTTTGGAATGAAAACATGTAAACATACAGGCAAAACTAGAATATCTGTGGCTCCTGACAATACATTGAGATCTTAAGAAGTGAAACAGTCAGTGAAAGAAATGGTATAATCATTTATAACATTATTATCTTTAATACACAGCCTTGGCAAATGGTCTGTATCACATTCTATTGACTTGCAGTTTACGAACCACAGATGACTTCGTTTTCAGCTAAAGTCTTTCTGCAGAAGAAAAAAAAAAATCACCTTAATCTCAAGATGAGCAAACAGCAGGTTTTCATTTTTTAGGTTATCCATCGTATCAGTGCTTAAATACTTTTATAAGCCTTATCGGTGAATGAAAAGATGAATATGTATGGGTTCATGATTGTCTCTGCTAAAATTCAGGCGTGCTATGTCATGATCTGATGCTAATGAGAGCAAGAAAACACTTGTCAAGTATGCCAACTAACAATCTGGAGATTTCAAAGTCTTTCTGTGTTTGTTTTTACTTGTTAACATACATTATTATCACTTCTCAGAGCATTGAAATACCGTGGAGGGTCAGTGATTGTCTGGGAGGGGCGTCACTGGGACACATGTTTGCTCTGAGCGGGACTGTATGCTGATGAGCACAAGCTGGTCTTATCAAAAGAAAAAACAAAACAAGTGTACTGAAAATTGTAGGGGATTACAGGCCAAAATAGTAAAAAATCCCACCTCTCAGTCAATGCTGATTTTACGAGACATAAAAGGAAATGGCACATGACAAGGAAATACACTTTTTGCTAGAGCCTAGACAAATAGGATAGCAAAAGTGACAGACTCTGGTTTCTCGATATGAAAGTGTTCACCCTTTATAGTCATCTCTTCATAGTCATCTCTAAAGTACACCCAAAAACACACATTACAGTAATTCAATCGATGAAGCGATTCCGAACAAGAGGTGTGTGTAAAGAATCAAGACCTATTAAATCAAGGTTAACATAGCTTAATGTAAATAATATTGTCATTTCCATATTTAAAAAAATGAAAGCAATAAATGCAATGCATTGATGAAGTTGAAATCTGGGTGTATGAAATAACAAAATATATTCTCCAATGCTTATATTGCATATAAAAACACTTCAGTAATGACAGATCATAACTTAAAACATTAATGTGATTGTCTTTCAACTGAAAGACTACAAATATGTGAAAACATTCAAATGCAAGTTTTAGAAAATTGTGTTTGTGTTATTGCTACCATTATTAATATTTCTAAGAAAAAAAAGTATTTTAATTAAATAAATCAACAATGGCATTTGAGTTTTACTTGTAGATCTGTAAAAGCATAAAGAAAAACAATGCTGGGAAATGCGAAGTTAAAACACTCTCTGGACCAACAACACTGACATGCTTGCAAAGCATCATAAACAAAACCCCTACGAAGTCCCTCTACAAAACAACCCCTTCATGTTTGTTATGAATAAAATGGCACTTAAAAATAACCTAGCAAACAGTATTTGGTTTGGAAAAGCTGCATGTATCACGTATTCTCCCTCTTCCTCTTTTCTTGACGACAGTACGTTACAGTGACTAAAACACTGCCTGACAGCTTCCCCAGTGCCCGTTATCTCCAGTTTATGAGCCTGTAAACGAGACTGTAACAATAACCGCGCGACCGTAACATGTAACCAGACACATGTGCGTCCAAACTACAACACTTAAGAGAAGTTTGGATCAAACCCAGTCCACTTACCGACTGCAGAAATGTCAAGTTTCTCACGTAATCCCGTTCGGTGTTCAATATCTCATTTAAAACGCACAGTCTCAGGCGAAGCTGACGGTCCGAGTCCTTGCCACTGAGACACTCGTTTTCATGTTGATTGTCCTCCTCAGTGTTTATTTCGCTCATTTTTAAAAACCCGTTGAGTTAAGCGCCTCCAAACAAACTCGATATAAACCAGTTGTTTGAAAACTGAGGTGAAGATGTGGTAATTAATCCATTTAATCCGTAGCGCGCTGCACGCAACCTCGCGCCAGGATGCGGCAGGGGAAAATGTTATTCTGAAACTAAAGAAACTTCTGTAAAAGTAGCGACGCGCAACATCGGAGTCAACCGCAGCGCAATTTGCATCTCATTAAAAACATCTTCCGTTTAAAAAAAAGTCAGACCAGAAAAGTAACCTGGTGCCTGCGGTGTAAATGAAGAAAGTGGTCAGAGAAGCGAAGTGATGTGGAAAAAAAGAGGAGTGCACGTGAAACGATCAGTCACAGTTAAATCACTGGCTAAACTGTGCAGTAAAAGCCGATGAAGCGAGTGCACGAGTGCTCAGTGTGGACTACATGAAAAGTGTTGTGAGAGCTGTGGAGAGAGAGAAGCGAGTCTGCCGCTTAGGCACCGTCTGTAAGTTGCACCGCTTGATCAAAAACGTCATCAGTTTGATAAACTGATACCCCTTCATATCTTTTGATGGGGATCTGAGAAGAAAGCTCATTTTCATCTCTGGTACATTGTCTGATGTTCTTATTGTAGGCTAATGTATATGCTCATTTTAAGGGTTTCACAAAAATAAAAACAGCAGTACTTTTTGAACATCAAAATGATGTTAACTTACATGAGATGATGACTCTAGAGATAAATCTACTAAGCCCCTTTCACACTGCTTATTGATTCTGGGAAATTGCCAGAAAATTGCTGGATTGCCTTCTGTGTGAACACAAACATGTCAAGGGATTTGGTTAGAGACCTAGTAAAAATGCAGTAATCAGTCCCAGAACGAGTGCTGTGTGAACAAAAGCCAGAACCAGTGCCATAAATGATGTGTCGAACATGATGTAGGCCTACTCATGCAACTTATTTGAGCAGCTAATGCGCTATATGCAGAAGAACTTTTAATTTTGCAGTAACCTGGGTCAAACGCTTCCGGTAAACTGTATGTTGTTACAAAATTGGCGCATTTTTTCTTTAAAAATCAATGATCTTAACTGCCTAATTAATATGCAATACAAAATGGGTCTTAGAATGTACAAGAAGTACTGCATTAAATTAAATTTTTCCACACCATGTCTTTAAAATATGAAAATTTATTTTACCCCAGCAATTTCAATGAAGTTTCTGCGCTAGCCTGCTGATCCTTACGAGTATGTGCGTGTGAACGGATTTTCATCTTGTTTTACACATGAACAACTAAATAAATGCTTAAGTCTATTTAATTGATTATATTTTAATAATATTACAACATCGATGCTTTAAAAGGAACCATATAAAATTGAAAAAGTCACATTAACCGTTCACCGGAAGTTTATCAGTATGAGAAGAAACAGCAGCTGTGCATATACCCTATTTAAAAACAGCATTCACAAAAAATGTCCACGTGTCTGTGAATGAGGGAGTGTATCGGTGTTTCCCAGCACTGTGCTGGGTTGCAGCTAGAAGCACATCTGCTGTGTAAAACATGTGAGAAAGTAGTTGGCGGTTCATTCCGCTATAGAGACCCCTGATAATTCAGGGACTAAGCTGAAGGATAATAAATGATAAATGTCCAACTTGACTGAAGCAGAGTCAGTGAGTTTCAGGTTCTGCATGAACACATGCACAGATTCCATTAAATCACTGGCAGTGTGAATGAGCCAAAATCAAATGATCTTGGGTATTAACAGTGTATTTGTCGGAATCATTGTGATAAAGGCTTTAGAAAAGGAGTATTATTTAACATAGTCCAGGACTCCCTATCCCTGCCATGTTTAGTAATGTTTTTTCCATAACAGAAAATACAGCATTAGAGTCAAGTCAGAAAAGCAGAATTAGCTGTATAATATACTGAATGTCATTATTTGGTCATTTTTGGATGAATAAATCAAAATCAGTGCAACCAACTGAATTATGATATTGACTATTATCTTTCATTTTCAAACCACAAGAGATTATTTAATAAAAAATGAGATTTGTATGTTCTGCTTTAGTCTATTTATAACTTTATGAAGATTCAAAACTTTGAAACAGTTGTTCAAAGACCATCTCAAACGGGCACAATGATTTCAGTAAATAAACATTTTTAATGATTTTATGGGAGAATTATGGTTCTTCCTTACAGGGGATCTGTGAGAGCCTTTACTGATCATACTCTGATCGCCAAACCATTGAACATGTCTTTACCTCTCAAATTAGTTTTATTAATTTGCATGTTGTAATGAGGCACTTGTTAAATTAAAGCAAACATTTGAAGTTATATTCACTTGGTGAATTAAAAATTTATTTTAAAAATTATACTATGCAGAGATTTAATACGTATTGATATAAGATGATTAGGGGCAGCAGCCGCAGCACGATGGCGCAAGTCCAAAAACATGTGGTACAGGTGAATTGGGTAAGCTAAATCGTCCGTAGTGTATGTGTGTGAATGAGAGTGTATGGATATTTACCAGTGATGGGTTGCAGCTGGAAGGGCATCCGTTGCAAAAAACATATGCTGGATAAGTTGGCGGTTCATTCTGCTGTGGTGATCCCAGATTAATAAAGAGACTAAGCCAAAAAGAAAATGAATGAATATAAGATGATTAATTATTCTGATAGATTAAACTTTAAATATATAGTTTACAATAAAGCTGTTTTGAAATCCATGTTTGTCCTGAGATTTTGTTTTAAATGGTATTGACCTGTAGGTACCACCAGCAACTTCAAAGCAGTTTAGTAGGAGGAAAAACGTTCCTCCCATAGGCTATATTAAATAGCCAGACAAACGACCAGCTCTGGTGTTGAGCCAAAGAAATTTACCCTACTGAACACACTTCATGCATCCAGGCTAACAGGTGTCTAAACTACTACACTGGATACAAATATGTTGAAATAACTGTGAATATAAAACTAATATGAATATAAAACTGTAGATGAAAAGTAGTCAGATCACCTACCGTCAAAATTACAATGGTAGTGACGCAAATGACATGATCATTGCAGTCAGCTTCCACTGTTTATTTTAATCATTAAAGCCATTAGAACTTCATTTTGTTAAAATAAGTCTTAACAGTCTAAATCTGTCATTTTAAAACACATGGGGTATTCTGGTAAATATACATAGGCTATTAATATTAATTACCAGAACTATCATTTTTGTTTCTGTGTCCACACAGAAGTCACTTTAGTTAACAAGAAAGGGAGTAAATGGTGACAGAAATGGTTGAACTGTCTCTGTAAATGTTAGTTTGTTTGTTCTGATGTACAGAAGGTTGTCGAGGCTTTGTTCATACCGTGTGTGCCCTTGAGGTGATGCATCCTCAGCATGACAATCAGCCATCAGTGCCTGTCCACATCCTGTTTACACCATCACAAAAGACTAGAGTCAAGTTCTCATCGCTCTCACACTAAAATATTTGGCCACTAAACCACCAGACTCCACCAAATGAATGGACAAAAACGTAAAGGTTAGGAATGAGTCTTTGGCCTGGTTTGAATCACTTTACCCCACAGGAGTCGTTCAGCTCCAAGCATTTCATAGCTGTGCGACATTTGAGAGGTGTCAATAACCGCTGGTCCTGCTTTACTTGGCTGCCCACACTAACTAAACATACTAGAGAAGTCTAAAGTTGTCATTGTTTGCTTTGGTGTGACTTAAATATTACTTTTTACCGAAAACTTAAACAAATATAGGTGACAAACATGTAAATACAATCAATAAATTTGTTACTTCAACCAAACCGGTAGCGTAATCACTCTGTCAAATGTTCTGTGACCGACCGCCATCTTGTGGCGGCAAAAGGCAACATAACAAAAACTCTGACTTTTTGTCCGTCTGAGATTATAACTCACTTAAAATATATATTTTAAACAAATAATATATGTTTTAATTAATAATTATAGCTTAATTTCCTCACCTCTATTATTTTAAACGACCTGACCAGATCAATCGATGAACGTACACACGTGACGTTTTTTTTTCACAGATGATGTTTTGAAGGAAATCAGAATCGACAGTTGACGGTTGACAAGTATCAAATGAGGTAATAATATCCACATTTTCTTTTTTCTGATTGATAAATTATTCAATATAACAAATATTTTTAATCTTATAGTCCTAATAATAAGTGCGATAAAACAGTTTGGAGCATAATTATGGAACAAACATTTGTTTTTTAAATTTGTTTGCTTAAAATTTAACTTTACTGTATACTAAAGATTATTAAAAGACGAAAAAGGAATTTAATATTTAATTAAATATTAATTTAAATCTGCTGAAAGGATACATGTTGAACAAGATATTTAACAGTAACGTCATACATGCTATTTCAGAACCCTGACTTGCCATGAAGATATCTGAAGATATACACCAAGTTAACTTACCAGTCAAAAGTTTGGGGTCAGTTTTTTTCATGTTTTTTTTTTTTTTTTAGTTATTCTGTTAATCAGGGAGGCATTTATGTAAAGAAATGTTAAATTGTTAAATATTTATAAAAATATAAATAACTGCTTTCTTATTGTATGTAGTTTTAAATGAAATTATTACTCTTGTCATTATTGCTTTTATTACTAATACCATTAATAATAATAATAGTTATAATGATATTAATTAATATTAGAGTGATTTCTGAAGGATCATGTGACTCTGAAGACTTAGTAATGAAGCTGAAAATTCATCTTTAAAACTCCTGTAATAAATGAATAAATGAAATGATAAACTACTTTGAACAGTTATTTTATAGTGCAATCACATTTCACAGTTTTACAATTTGTATTGTATTTTTGATTAAATAAATGCAGCCTTGGTCAGCAGGATAAGCTTATTTTAAAACATATAAAAATTATACTGACCACACACTTTTGACCGGTATTGTATATGGAATGATTTTGAGATTATAGGAGCTGAAAACAACACATAAAGCATAAGCATAAAACTGTTATTGAAGGTTTACATTGCAAATCAGATTAGAAGCACTTGTTTGGCATCTCATATAATAGAGCCACTAAAAATAAATAAATATACGTAAATAAATGTAATTATTTGCTGTGAACATTCTGTGTGGGCCTATAACTAATACTATATTTGTTTGTATTGTAAATTTTTCACATTTCTCAATATTTCCATTTTCTAAGGCAAAAACTAATTTAAAATATGAATACTTAAATTTTAAAACAAATAATTAGATAAAAAGCAAACAATTACATTTTCTTGCAAACGGTTAATTTTAAATAAAAATATGATAAATAATTTATTAAAAGACACTGTCATACTGAAAATCTACTGACAGCTTGGCTAGACTATTGCTCCTCTTCTGTGTCACAGTAATGGCTCTCTCCACACTTTGGCTGGTCTTAATGCTCTGGACGTCGCTGTTCTCCGACAGTCAGTGTAGCACTTTAAGCCAAGCTGAACTGCAAGAACTGGAGCAGATCCACACCTGGGTTGTCTCACGTAGCTTCCCCTGCAGTGTTACCTGTGGACTCGGCCTCCTAACTCAAGAACTCTGTCCTATTGGAGTGACCAGAAACATCTCCACAAGTTCCTGCAAGCTGAGGACCATAAGCTGCCTGGACTCCTGGCAGTGTGGCCTAAAGACCCAAACCGCTACTGTTGGTCGGCGACTGGTGCTCGATTGCTTGGAGGAGGTGATGGAAGCCATGGGTCGCTTTTCCTTTGTAGTGTCTTGGCGCTTTGCATTTGCCATCATCACCACCGATGATTCCTTATTCACCCGTTATGAAGCCCTTAGCCTGGACAAGGTGGTGCTAGACCCTCTCAGAGAGGAGGACTCTGGGACGTATCGCTGTGATGTACTGGACACCGGTAAACGAAGAGTGAAGAGGATGTACAAAGGCGTGAAGGTGTTGTCTCCTAAAGATCTGAGTTTAGACTTCGCTCAAGGTCTGATTCACTGGGAAATCCCTGAGAGCCGGTTTGCTAACCTCACTAGCTCAAGAAAAGTGTATTCCAGCAGCACAATCAGGAATATTGTGATTATCAGTGTGCCTTTATCTTTTGCAATCGCGGTGGTCATCTTTATATTCTTGTTTTGTTACTCTAGAAGAGCAAGAAGAGCAGCTCACCTTTGCCAGGACAACATTTGATTGATTAAAGAGTTAACTGAAGATCCCAAAATAACCTCAGGCTTATTTAGTCCTACGAGTCACAGATGTGTTAAGAATGAGTTTGACCTTGTCACTAATGTGTGGGATTAAAAAACATGTTCCAACTACTGTGTACTATTTATAGAGCCGAGTTGTTAATGAACTTTAAAAAAAAACATTCAAGTTTGTGTTAAAAGTGATAAACAGTTCACTTAATCAACAATCATCAGTCATTAGTGACTCATTGTGATGTTCATGAATCCTGTGTTATGCTTCTGGAAGTAGCCATCACAAGTTGGTGAGCTGTGGTCATAAAGGGATGGATAGGGTAAGTAACAATACTCTGGTTGGCTGTAGAGCTTAAACAATGTAATGTGTATTTATATAGCGCATTTATTGTGTATGGCCATACACCCAAAGCTCTTCACAATCATGAGGGAGGTCTCTTCACACGAACACTAGTGTGCAGCATCCACTTGGATGATACGACGGCAGCCATAGGACAACGGCGCCAGTGCGCTCACCACACACCAACTATTGGTGGAGTGGAGAGACAGTGATAGAGCCAATTTGGTGGATGGGGATGATTGGGAGGTCATAAGGGCAGATGGAGGAAACCTGGCCAGGACATCAGGATTACACCCCTATTCTTTAAGACAAGTGCCATGGAATTTTTGAAATTAAACATTTTTAATTTTTAAGACAGCACTCACTGACACTATAGCGTCCCCTTCACTTTACTGGGGCTTTAGCACTCACACAGACCACATGTTAAGTGCCCCCTGCTGGCCTCACTAACACCACTTCCAACAGCAACCTAGTTTTCCCATGTGGTCTCCCATCCAGGTACTGACCAACGCTCAATTGGTACTTAAAATGTGCAATCACAATATCCCTGATATCCAGTGTATTACTTATACGTTGACTAAAACCTATTTATGATATAAAAGAGTGAATTTTGACGAACAGTGAAAAGTTTGCATTCCTGCTCTGATAAATGTTTTTCCATGAAAGACCCTTACTGTTTTACTTTAACTTCCATGTGCGATATATGAGCATATTTTATACACACCATGAGTCAGATTTTACTTTAATTAAGTTATATGTAGATAGGCAAGGGGCGATAACCGGTTTCAAGGTTTACCAAGGTTCGAAAGTGTCAGGATATTAAAACCGCAAAAACGCTTTGTTATACCATTTCTAAGGTCTATAGTTTTTTTTTTCATGTGTTGTAAGGAAATCTGTGTTTTTGAAACTAATAAAGATAGAATTCAATGGTTTATTTTAATTATGTAGCCTCACATTTACTGTTCCAAAATATTTTAAATCATTCCTAAAATGTAATATATTGTGTTTAATGAGGAAAAAGTAATTAAAAAACATTATTTTACCGCAGTAAACACAATACTGTGATAACGTGATATTTTTATCCAAGGTTATCATACTGTCAGAAACTTATACCAGCCATGCTTATATGTAGATTGAAACCTATGTTACTTCACCAAAAATTTGAACTGATTGGGTAGTCTTTCGGTAGGCTAGATCTACCAGTTTACAGGGGCTGTGAATATACAATTTTATTATTAATTATACATAATTATTATTATTTAAGAGATATCAGTGCAAACCATTTTCCTATTATTTAAAGGGCAGACCCCCACGCACATCTTGTTTTGACATCCTTTGAAGAGATCAAGCGTTAATTAGAGGGTCAAGCACCCATAATTTGCCGTCGTTGACACATTACACCAGTCTGATCCTATTATACAAGGCAGGATGGATTCATACAGTTAGGTTGTTCATAAAAAAGACACGAGAGGCAGCCAGTGTGGTTCATCACTTCCAAAGTTTGATTGTTTGGTTAGAACTTTTGAGATCTTCGGCAATCGTTTGTTTGTAGCGAGTGGTATTTGAGTTACTTTTGCCTTTCTATAAGCTTGATTTCGTTTCTGATCTCTGTTATGTACAAGTATTTTTTTATCTGCCAGTAATGGCTGAAAAATTCCAGTGCATTGTCTGAAATAGTATAAGGCAACATAAATCACATTCAATCACAATCACATGTCATGTTTTGACCACGTCTACACGTTGCTGATATGTGATCAGCTGGTCAGATATTTTAGGGTGTCCGCGGGGTCTCAAAAAGTAAAAAAAAAAATCAATAACAAAATTTCAGGCCTTAAAAAGTTTTAAATTTACTCAAATATGGTTGTGTAGGTCTTAAATCATTTGTCCATGTAAAGCTATTCATGTGAGCCAATCCAATCACCAGCAAAACATCTCAATAAAACATTTAACAAAAGTCAAATTAAATGTACAGTTTTGAAAACTTTTTTTAAAGAGCCCATATTATACATGAAATAAGGTCATATCTTGGTTGTAAGGGTCTCCAACAACAGTCTAATATGCATGCAAGGTCAAAAAACACTTTCATGGTCTTATAATCTGCATTTATTTTTATCTAATTATCCCAGTGACTCCTGTATGAATCGTCCAGTGATTCATTTGTTCCCAAACCCCTCCTTAGCGCGAAGCTAATCTGCGCTGATTGGGCCGATGACAGTCTGTCGCGATTGGTCGACTGCCTTCAGTCAGAGAGGGAAATGGCCAATAGCTAATCAGCAATTTAAAAAGTAATCACAGTTCATACACGCTCGATAGTGTAGAAGTGGACTTTAGCTGCCACACTATGGCGAGTGGATAGTGCCACGGATAACCGAACGAAGGAGACAGTCGTGTACTCGCCATACCACACACACACAAAAACACACACACACCTCCGGATGACAACGCTCCCGCTTCAGCCCGCACCCGCCAGGTTTTAGCCTGAGAACCCGCTCCGTTTTCTGCCCGCCGCGCCCGGTCCCGCTAGAGCGGAGAACACAACCAAATATCACCCAGTATACAGTCCAGACAGCCAAGCTGTCTGTATCAAAACACACACACAGCACAAAGTACACAAAGCTCGTTCGTTCGTTCGCTCTCTCTCTCTCTCTCTCTCCCCGCGCCAGATTTCTGCGGCGCGGGAATAAATTTCCGAATAAATCGCGGGAGCAGAACTCTAGCACGGAGCTCCATAAACAAACAGCACGAGGCTGAATCCAGCTTCTTATTCGCAGCTTCTTATTGACGCTATGCGGTCCACCTTAAAAACCGCGACGCTTCCGTTTTTCAGCTTCTTATTCGCGCTCATCTCAGGGACCGTGTTTATTTATGTTCCTTTTTGAAAAATGAAAAATGCTAAATGAAACTGATATAAGATAGAAAACGGGCTGCAAGCATGAAATCTAATTGCATCATTGATTAATTATTGACAGTGCCATCGTTTGAGTACAATATATTTCTGTTTTTTTTTCAGAAATAGTCCTTTATGAAGACTTCACATGACCCACCTATGAATAGACAGTGCCTGCCTCAGCAAGGATTTTAGATACAAAATAATTGTTTTATTAATTCAAGTTGTAAAAGTTAATGCATATGTTTTATCTGCAAATACAATTTGTATTAGATTTCAGTAGCTTTTTCTGACACCCACGCCTGTAAATACAATTCAAGTTTTGTTAAACCTGTTGTTTCAAAGAACAGACAATGCACTTCTTATACACCTTTTTATACACCTTTTTATACACCTTATACAAATAAATGTGAATTGAACTGAATGAGCTATTGCATAATTGAATACTGTACCATGTTCTCTCTAATATTACACAACAGGTTAATAGTATACGTCTATACACGCGTCTGCATATGTATAAATATTTATAATTCTATCCCATTGAGAAGACAGACCTAAAAACGGTCAAAATACAGTCATTTCAATAAATGCCCAGTTGGAGGTGCTATATGCCAAGTTTTTTGCATATTCATTTAATGTTTTATTTTTAACTTTTATGTATTTGTGTGCCTACTACATACTATGTATGTGTGTACTATAAACTATGTGTGTGTGTGTGTGTGTGTGTGTGTGTGTGTGTGTGTGTGTGTGTGTGTTCACATTAAAAATGTTTAACACTAAAGATAATAAAAGTATGTTTGTGTTATAAATTTACACAAAATAAAGATGCCAATACATAATCATTTAATAATAATGATTTATTATTATTATTATTAATAATATTAAGAATTATTATTATTATTAATTTTTATTATTAGTAGTAATAGTAGTAGTGAAATAAAAATATTTTACAATGCACTTATACATATTGTACTAAAATAAATGCCAATTAATCTATATACCTTATAAAAATTTATTAATATGTACCTATTTATAAATATGTGTGTAAAATATGTCTCTCTCTCTCTCTCTCTCTCTCTCTCTCTCTCTCTCTCTCTATATATATATATATATATATATTCATACACAGTACACAATACATTTTCCTGTGTCTGTGTTTATTTAAGTGTATGTATATGTATTCATTCATTTTCTTTTCGGCTTGTTCCCTTTATTAAACTTTGGTCGCCCCAGCGGAATGACCGCCAACTTCTCCAGGACATGGTTTATGCAGCGGATGCCCTTCCAGCTGCAACCCATCTCTGGGAAACATCCACAGTCGTACACTATGGACAATTTAGCCTTCCCAATTTAACTGTACTGCATGTCTTTGGACTGTGGGGGAAACCGAGCACCCAGAGGAAACCCACGTGAAAGCGGGGAGAACATGCAAAAACAGAAAGGCCAACTGACCAAGTCAAGGCTCGAACCAGCAACCTTCTTGCTGTGATGCGACAGTGCTACCCACATCGCCACCATGTCGGCCCTGTGTGTGTATATATATATATATATATATATATATATATATATATATATATATATATATATATATACAAATTAACTATATACCTATACAAATTTACATAAATTTAACAGTACTAATACTACTAATATTAATATAAATGATAAAAATAAAAAATATTAATAATATTATTATTAATTCTATTATTATTATTATTAAGCTTATTGTTGGTATTTTATTTAAAAAATTACAAGAAGCTTATACATATTGTACTTGTCTATCACAACACCAGAAATAAGATTATACACAAATTAAACACTAGCATTTTCAGGCTAGGTACCACTAGTTAATTTTGACACAGCAGAACAGTTTTGTTCCAATGCACTCTTGGCACAATTGGTGGCGCTGTATCTCAGCTGTCTTTGAGGGTGCGTTGAAAATCTTACTTGGGTCTTGTAGACAATCTTCCCATCTATCAGTAAACCCAGATTCATATTAATTTACTCTACTAATTTTAGGTTATTGACCTCTGAACTTGCCATAAATCGCAATACAGCAAGGCAAAAACAGGTATGTACCATTGCACTCTGCACAATTGGTGATGCTTTATCTCAGCAGTTTCTGAGGGTGCGTAGAATATCTCACTGAGGTCTTGTAGACAATGTTCCCCTCTATCAGCAAACCCAGATTCATACCACATTACTGTACCATTTTCTGGTTATTGACCCTTTAAACTTGCCATTAATCGCAATACAGCTATGTACCATTGCACTCTTGGCACAATTGGTGGCACTGTATCTCATCGGTTTTTGAGGGTGCGTTGAATATCTCACTGAGGTCTTGTAGACAATGTTCCAATCTATCAGCAAACCCATATTCATAGCATATTACTTTAACAATTTTAGGCTATTGACCTCTGAACTTGCCAAAAATTGTAATACAGCTAAGTACCATTGCACTCTTTGCACAATTGGTGGCGCTATATCTCAGCAGTCTTTGAGGGTGCGTTGAATATCTCACTGGGGTCTTATAGACAATGTTCCAATCTATCGGCAAACCTAGATTCATACCACATTACTGTACCAATTTTAGGTTCTTGACCTCTAAACTTGCCAAAAATCGCAATACAGCAAGGCAAAAACAGCTATGGACCATTGCACTCTTTGCACAATTGGTGGCGCTATATCTCAGCGGTCTTTTAGGGTGCGTTGAATATCTCACTAGGATCTTATAGACAATGTTCCAATCTATCAGCAAACCCAGATTCATATCACATTACTGTACCAATTTTAGGTTATTGACTTCTGAACTTGCAAAAAATCGCAATACAGCAAAGTACCATTACACTCTTGACACATTTGGTGGCGCTATATCTCAGCAGTCTTTGAGGGTGCGTTGAATATCTCACTGGGATCTTGTAGACAATGTTCCAATCTATCAGCAAACCCAGATTTATACCACATTACTGTACCAATTTTAGGTTATTGACCTCTGAACTTGCAAAAAAATCGCTTACAGCGAAGTACCATTGCACTTTTGACACAATTGGTGGCGCTATACCTCAGCAGTCTTTGAGGGTGCGTTGAATATCTCATTGAGGTCTTGTAGACAATGTTCCAATCTATCAGCAAACCCAGATTCATACCACATTACTGTACATTTTTCTGGTTATTGATCTCTAAACTTGCCATGAATCACAATACAGCAAGGCAAAAACAGCTGTACCATTGCACTCTTTGCACAATTGGTGGCGCTATATCTCAGCAGTCTTTGAGGGTGCGTTGAATATCTCACTGAGGTCTTGTAGACAATGTTCCAATCTATCAGCAAACCCAGATTCATACCACATTACTGTACCAATTTTAGGCTATTGACCTCTAAACTTGCCAAAAATCGCAATACAGCTAAGTACCATTGCACTCTTGACACAATTGGTGGCGCTATATCATAGCAGTCTTTGAGGGTGCGTTGAATATCTCACTGGCATCTTGTAGACAATGTTCCAATTTATCAGCAAACCCAGATTCATACCACATTACTGTACCAATTTTAGGTTATTGATCTCTAAACTTGCCATAAATAGCAATGCAGCAAGGCAAAAACAGTCCTATTGCACTCTTTGCACAATTGGTGGCGCTATATCTCAGCAGTCTTTGAGGGTGCGTTGAATATCTCACTGGGATCTTATAGACAATGTTCCAATCTATCAGCAAACCCAGATTCATATCACATTACTGTACCAATTTTAGGTTATTGACTTCTGAACTTGCAAAAAATCGCAATACAGCAAAGTACCATTGCACTCTTGACACATTTGGTGGCGCTATATCTCAGCAGTCTATGAGGGTGCGTTGAATATCTCACTGGGATCTTGTAGAAAATGTTCCAATCTATCAGCAAACCCAGATTCATACCACATTACTGTACCAATTTTAGGTTATTGACCTCTGAATTTGCAAAAAAATCGCTTACAGCGAAGTACCATTGCACTCTTGACACAATTGGTGGCGCTATACCTCAGCAGTCTTTGAGGGTGCGTTAAATATCTCATTGAGGTCTTGTAGACAATGTTCCAATCTATCAGCAAACCCAGATTCATACCACATTACTGTACATTTTTCTGCTTATTGATCTCTAAACTTGCCATGAATCGCAATACAGCAAGGCAAAAACAGCTATGTACCATTGCACTCTTTGCACAATTGGTGGCGCTATATCTCAGCAGTCTTTAAGGGTGCGTTGAATATCTCACTGAGGTCTTGTAGACAATGTTCCAATCTATCAGCAAACCCAGATTCATACCACATTACTGTACATTTTTCTGGTTATTGATCTCTAAACTTGCTATAAATCGCAATACAGCAATGCACAAACAGCTGTACCATTGCACTCAACCAAAGCTCATTCAAAAAATCTCGCGGACGTTTATGGAGAACGCGATTTATCTAGCCGGAGGTACGTATGGCTGCATTTCGTTTTTTTAAGCATACGCTACGGGGCGGTGTGACGCCGTTCGTCTTCATGCTCACCGGCAGCTCGTCATGTACGTCTGCAAAGTTGAGACGCAGACAGGAGCTGACCTCAACAACGGCGGCAACCCGACAATCCGGTTCTAGTCCGAAGAACAGCGGTTTCAGAAATCAGGTAAGACAATAACAGAATCCAAAAAATAAAGTGAACGAGTTCATAACAGGGTGAGAATGTGGTGAAAAGGTAGACAAAAATCTGCTAAGAAAAAGTAGACAAAATCAGACAAGGGCTTTTCTTTTTCTGGACAGCTTTTGTAAAACGTTGCTCGGGTTTAGGGAAGCAAACGGGCGAACGGGCGGGTCAATCGGTAAAGGCAGTTGGGTTTAGGAAAGGAAGAGGAGGGTGGGTCAGCCGATTGGCCAGTCACCCAGTCAATCATTCAGTCAGTCAGTCAGTCAGACAGATGGTCACTCGACAGTGGCCTCCGGTGGCTTTACGCGAGAACAAAAACTGCGCAAATATGTGCCTCCCAGAACGTATTTCGCGGTCTCCAGAAACTTCCACGGGACTACGTTTTCAGAATGAGTCTGGGTTGAGTACAACAGTACATAGCTGTTTTTGCATTGCTATATTGCGATTTATGGCAAGTTCAGAGGTCAATAACCTGATAATGGTACAGTAATTTAGTAAGAATCTGGTGTTGGTAATAGATGGGAACATTGTGTACAAGACCCAACTGAGATATTTAACGCACCCTCAAAGACTGCTGAGAAATAGTGCCACTAATTGTGCCAAGAGTGAAAAGGTACAACTGTTTTTGGATTGCTCTGTTTTGCTATTTATGGGATGTTCAGAGGTCAATAACCTAAAAATGGTAGAGTAACTTGGTATGAATCTGGGTTTGCT